>NC_064623.1:204362897-204665927 GCF_023898315.1 Schistocerca nitens
TCAAACACAAATCAAATGTTCTTCCAGCCTCTGCAGTTTCCTAATTAGTAAAATGTGGGGCAGTTCACCATGAGACATAGGAGATAGGAAAACAAACGGCTACAGGTCTTACTCAACCAACATCGGTGAGCGGTGTGCAGCCAGCTTGTAGAGGAAAGTGCAAGCGCGTGTTAATTACGACCATTTTGAGCGAAAACAAGATAAGCAAACTTGTGTCTTTTCTATACAATATGATTGGCGGATATTAAAATTACTCTGACTACACCATCCAATGGTCTTGTATTTCAGCAACACATCACCATGTCTACACTACCAAGAGAAATTCATGTTTTATTCGAAAGTGACATATTAATTTTACCTACTTTTTAAATATTCACGAAATCGACCCGTGATTGCTGTAACAAGATGTGTATTTTTCTCTCCGGCATGGATAAGTGATTGGAACCATATATATTACTTCTCAAGTCAACACCCTTTTGTCTGAAGACATACTAATCGTACAGGGATGAATGAGGTATCGTTAGAAAGATTTTTTTAAGCGGCTCTGGCATTCCATACCGAATTTGTGCTCAAACATACTATTTATGGAAGATTTTAACACGAACGAGGTTATCAACTATCATAGACAAAAGAGAATCATGGATACCCAGCTTCATAGCTATATTCTAAGAAGCCAACTTATTAATCACGGGTAAGAGACTCCTTTTTCATATTATCTTATTTCAAATACCATTTTATTCGTTTTAAAATATTTATTAATTGTATAATTTGTATGTAGCATTGTGACAGATAATAACCGTGACCACTGCGGAAGGCCATTAGCTCCGCCCGTGGTACGAGTTGACTTTTCTAAGTGAATACGCTTCCCGAAACGACAAACATATTTGTTATTTTCACCATCTACCCCTATCCCAACGACTACACTTATTCCAAATGCTGTCATTATTTACAACTGTAAAAATCCCCCGTTTACAATTCATGCTCAGCTGATTGACACCGAAAGAACTGTTGTTATACCGCGGATAAATTTAACACGAACTGATCCAAGCACCCTTTTCAACTGACAAGAAGACTGTTGCCTATTAAATTTGCATTTGCGATCACTACAAACAAGTAGCAGCGACAAACGCTTCAAAGATCACCAAATCCCGTTCTTACTCATGGACAATTGTATGTAGCCTTTTCAAGGGTACCTAAGACAACTAACAGTTCTGTAGCCCTTAAAAAAACGAGAAACAAAAAGTACACGAAAATTACATTCTTTCGTTAGATATAGTGTACACCGAAACAACACAACGCGATGTAAAGAATTTTCTTCAAAAATGGAAATGTATACAGGGTGTTTCCCTTAGAGCGTGCAAAAACGTAACGGGACGTAGAGAAGGCTGCAGTAAAGCATTTGAAGCAGAGAACCTGAGATCGGAGAAGCCAGCTTGGTTCAAATGGCTCTGAGCACTATGGGACTTAACTTCTGAGGTCATCCGTCGCCTAGAACTTAGAACTACTCAAACCTAACTAACCTAAGGACATCACACACATCCATGCCCGAGGCAGGATTCGAACTTGCGACCGTAGCGGTCGCGCGGTTCCAGACTGAAGAGCCTAGAACCGCTCGGCCACAGCGGCCGGCACAAATGGTACATTCATTGTGTCAATGATGGTAACTGCAGGTAACTGTAACTAACGAAAATAAAAAACTACATAGTATTGTGATTTTATTTCTATTATGTCCTTAAGCTAGCTTCCCCGACCCGCGGTTTCCCACATAAAATTGCTCAGAGAAGCTTCCTCCATGTCCTGTTAAATTTTTGCACGCTCTTGTACACAAGGATGTATCAGAAATTCATGATTCATATTCCCTGTCGACCTGTTCATTTTTATAGATGTTTTCTCTTCATTCACCACAGCAACCCTTATCCAGACGGCTACACTTATTCCAAATACTGTCATTATTTGATGCTATAAAATAGTGAAAGTTTCGCACGGGTACCGCGGTCATTATTAATTGAATAATTAGGCATACTTTCCTCTAAGAGCTGGAGACCAAGTCGCCGGGGACTTACCACACATGTGTGAAACACAGCGGAAAAAGCCTCAGGCTTACACCCCGGTCTCACAGCGAAAGAGCAGGCTCGGCCACGGGCGCACAGCCGCGACGTCACACCGCGCCCCCCGAGCGACGTTAATGAAACAGCCGCGCAAAGCGGCGACGAAGCAGCCCGCTGTGCAATCAGATTCACGCAGTTCCGACTGCGAACTGACGGCCTCCATTCCCACGTCAGCTAAAGTGCTCCTAGAGGCTATCAAACTCCTCGAACTGACTTCCAGTCCAGAATGAAACGACTTGAGAGCTGTCTCAGGGAATTAGGACGAAGAAGATGGCAGTACCTACTTGGGATCCGGCTGGAACCGTTCCTGTCCGTAGCCAGGACCGTCGAACTAGGGGTGGGAAAAACCGACCGGTTAAAATCGATACTGGTATATAAGTTCGGAATAACCAGTATTTCTCAGAGTTTCTGTGGGTATTTTCGTTCTGTCGTTGCAACTACAAGAAAATGCGTGTTTTTTTTTTCACCCGATGCGTATCGCTTTATTGAGGTAAACCATCATCATCATCAGTTGTCTGTAATTAAAGACATTTATAATTTGATTCGTTTCTAAGATCGAAAAACAGTTTGGTAACAATATGTTGCTTTTTATTCGCGGTGATTTTCGCTTGGTTTCTCGCCTACATCGGGAAATGTCGTCTGTTAGCACAAGTTTGCAGTTTTTCTTCGTTAACACACCGCTGGCGAGAAAGCAAGCGGAAATCATCGCAAGTAAAAAGCAGCATATTGTTAACGAACTGTTTTCGATATTAAAAACAAATCATATTATAAGTGTCTTTAATTACAGATCACAGATGATGCTTTACTTTAATAAAGCGAAACACTTCTGGTGGGAAAAACACACATTTTTTGTAGTTGGAACGACAGAACGAAAATACCTTCAGGACAACATGGCCACGGACAATATGACCACACAAATGAAGAATTTTCAGTATTTGTTTTTTTAAAGACTCGTTAAAAAACCAAATATCAGTTAGCTCGTCAGCAACGCAAAAATGTTTGGTTTTTAAATAAACCTATTCTTTTAAAAAATCGAGTAATTTCTATTCGTAAAATTTCCATTACTTTGAAATATCGCGTTATGACAGAAAATGGGAAAAGCTATCAGAGCTGTTTTTTTAACAATGCCGACAGTAATGAGCAGCCAACACAAGGCATAAGAATCGGTAGAGCGTTGCTGAGGCAATAATGTACCTGCTGCCGTCTGCTGTAAGGTACGTGTGTCCAAGCAGTGTGAGGGACTTGCCCCATCTGGCCTGTACGGTAGCTGCTCACTGTCGTCGTCGACATCAGTTGCATTACAAAATGGCACCGTCGCTAGTCTGGAAGTATTATACGAACTCCGGTCTTAATAAAGTACAACGCTTCATTTGCTTTAAAATACTGAAAACGGGAGGTGCCGCAACAAACTTGCGACTACGTACGAGGCGAAAAATTAAAACTTAACGGTTCATTCATAGTATGAAATGTAAACAGAAAGTAACCGATTTCCTTCTGGTGTTTTTATAATATTATAATTAGAATCACTACGAGAGTAATGGTGATTTTTTGTAGTATACAGCCACTTATCATTTTGCGAGAAAATCAGGCACAATGGACGGGCTAAGTCTTCTTTTACTTGCCTACTTTATTTAACATTTTCATTCTATACATCTTGAATCTGAGATGTCAAAATTTTTCAGTCTTTGTTCGATTTCTGCGTTGATTTCGGGAAATAGTAGGAACAAAAAAGAGAAAATTTAGTTATTTCACAAACCGGTTACTTCGAACGGTTTTAACAGTCAGGTTCAACTGCCGCCGAAAAATACAGTATAACTAAAAACCGTTTGTTTCAGCGAAAACCACCATCCCCACTTCAAACCCGTAATAATCGGGTCAAATCCTACCATCAAATGCAATTCTGCTTACGCATATGCGATGATGCCTGTAGGGTCAGATTTTATTCAGATGTTAGACGATTGTAAACAAAGTATATTGAGGTAAGGAAGAATGATTGAAAACTAATATTTATTTCTTCATTGACGTAATACACTTACACACCAATGGTATACGATAACTTATGGAAAAACGTTCCAGTATACGCGAGTCCACAATCGAGCCGTCTGCGAAATAACGGAGAGTTGCAAATAGAGCCGCCACTGGTTCCAGTAGCTGGAATGGCAAAACAGGTCACAGGGTCCCACTTGCAGAACCACTATGTTGCAAATGGCTCTGAGCACTATGGGACTTAACATCTGAGGTCATCAGTCCCCTAGAATTTGGAACTACTTAAACCTAACTAACCTAAGGACATCACACACATCCATGCCCGAGGTAGGATTCGAACCTGCGACCGTAGCAGTAGCACGGTTCCGGACTGAAGCGACTATATTGCATCCAGGGCTAACAAACATTTGATTTTCAGCCCTTCATACAATTACTGACGGAATTTAAAAATTTAAAATACTGCCATAGTCCAATCGATTAGAGAAATTACTCACTCTATATTCATGTTTGAGAATGAGATCAGTTCACGACTTCCCACAATCCTTACACATGATTTTAAAACTCTCATTGACATCCTCTACAAAAAAAAAAAAAAAAAAAAAAAAAAAAAAAAAAAAAAAAAAATCATTTACTACATTTTCGCTTTTCATGCAGAAAGGTTTCCACTGCTAATTCTACGGGAAAAGTCTGGAGAAGGCCTTACTGTAGCAGTTGCATTTGTTCCTCTCCATCACACAGTGATACGCAAATTAAGTGGCAACTGCGTGATGCACACCGGGGTGATCCCGCCCTCTCTGGCAAAACTACCAAATTTGATCCCCCAAGCCTCCTCCTCCCACACGATTCCAAATCCGTCGCAGTTTGGCTAATTTTCTAATTTTTTTTCTATGTCGATTCAGCAAACTTTGCTACTTTGTAACTAACTTTCGAAAATGAAGCATTACTGAAAAATATAGCTTAAATGAACGAAACATGAAAAATATGGCACACAACAAATTAAATGTAAAATTGTAGTAATTTTAATATTAATTGTGTAAAGCTTTTTAAAAATTGAAAGTAAAACAAAATCTGCATCTTATTGTTTATGATAGTTACTGTACACTGGGTTTAGTATGACGTATAATAAAGAACAGATCTTACCGGTTCATCATGTATTAGTACCAGCGAATAACTATTAATTAAAAATGAAAGGACAAGCACAATATTAAGGCTCAAAGAAACAGCCTCTTCCAAATATGTTTTCATTATAATTTCAATTTTACGTTTCATTGCTTTGAGCAAAGGAAACTGGCATATTTGGTTGAGCACCCGCTTGCCGACGAACAGCAACATGAAACAAACGATACACTTTTCTCAGTTCATCAATTTATGAGAGTTTTCAGCGAAAAGAAGTTTCGTAAAGGTTTGACATTATGATTCTGTAAATGAAATAGTTTCAGACAGTGAATTTCGAGTGAAAGTATTATTTTTTGGACTTCGTAAGGTAACATACTAACGTACTTCCTCGAAACAGAATAGTTATTATTAAATCGAAAGACTGATGGCCAGTAGCTATTACTACTGGAAGAACTGTCAAGAATACCGATTCTATTCGCTGCAGCTTGCAGGTATGACACTAGACTATGGAAGCAATGAAAATAAAATTGGAGAACCAAACGAACTTGGCACATTACTTGCGATGGGCAATAGACGGAGGTCATACCAAGCGTAAAAACGAATTTTTCAGAAATAAGCACAACCAGGCACGTCACAGACTCACTGTTACTCGGTTTAGCGAACAACGGTGAAAACATATGACTTTCATTTGTGCGAGGTCTGTTCAAAATATTTTGTCCACAAAATTTTCCTACGCTTACCGTTTACTTACTGTGCACGGTCTCCTTCTCCAGAACTGATACACCGCTCCCAGTGCCGTTTCACTTCCGGAAACAGTCTTTGTGCGCCTCTTGCTGGATCGCGCGAAGCGCCGTCTGCGCATTTTTTATCTCATCTATCGCTCCAAGCCTTCGTCCATTCAATAGGGTGTTCAACTCTGGGAATAAAAATAAGTCCGCAGGGTGAGGTCTGGAGAGTATGGAGGGTGAGGCAGCACAGTGATTTCGTTTTTTGTCGCGCACCACCAGGGTTGAATATGCGGCTGCGTTATCGTGTTGTAAGATCCATGAATTGTCTCGCCACATTTCAGGCCGTTTCCTTCTCGCATTTTCTCACAGGCGTCGCAACACATCGCGATAGTACCATCGATTAACAGATTGTCCCTGTGGCACGAATTCATGGTGAGCTAATGCTTCAGAGGCAAAGAAAACTGTCAATATGGCTTTGACATTTGACCTGACCCGACGAGCTTTTTTTTGTCTTGGAGAACCTTTCGCGACCCATTGAGAAGACTGAACCTTGCCCTCAATACCATAACCGTAGACCCACGTCTCATCACCAGTTATGATTCTCTTAAGGAACATGTCGTTCTCGTTTGCGCGTCCTAAAGCTCTGCGAGGAGAAGGTCTTTCTGGTCTTGGCTCATGAGCCGTGTGTCGAATTTGGCGGCAACACGATGCATTATAAGATGTGTCAGGATTTCGTTATCCAACTAAAATTTTACGAGCCGGCCGGTGTAGCCGAGCGGTTCTAGACACTTCAGTCTGGAGCCGCGCGACCGCTACGGTCGCAGGTTCGAATCCTCCCTCGGGCATGGATGTGTGTGATGTCCTTAGGTTAGTTAGGTTTAAGTAGTTCTAAGTTCTAGGGGACTGATGACCTCAGATGTTAAGTCCCATAGTGCTCAGAGCCATTAGAGCCAAAATGTTACGATCTTCTCCAATCTCTCGGATAGTCAGTCTTCGACTGGTACGCACAGTTTCATTGACGTTCCTAACATGAGCGTCCTGAACGAGGCTCATCTTTGACTTCCGTGCGCTATTTTATACAGTGTGAAGCATTCGTAACACTGAGTACGGTTTAAGCCCTCATCACCATAGGCTTCCTACATTATTTGGCTTGTCTCTGTACAGATTTTCTTGAGTTTCACGCAAAATTTAACGCAGACGCGTTGCTCCTCTAACTCTGCCATCTCGAAATTTGCAAACTGTGCAACACAATGTTCTACTCGATACAGCAGTGATCAATAACTAAGAGAGAACAATTAAACTTTCGGCAGTTACGCATTAAACACAAGCGTGTGCAGGGATGTTAACCGCATTTCGGTTCAACACACGACTGGCGCGAAATCACGAATGTTCTGGAATTTTTTGAACAGACCTCGTATGAACGTTAACTATTACGAATTGCCTCTTTAAAAACAGGAATGTTAATTTTTTCCAGTCCAATGTTTAACTGGTATCAAAATTCGTTCGGGGCAATGAAGGACGTAGGATCTCGTTTAGCGGCAATGGTCTCAGAGACGAACGTAGCAGTCGTTAAATTTTACTGCTCAAGTCTGCCTTGCGCCTAAGCGATTCGACGTACGGACGAAATAAATAAAGTTTGCCAGAATGAAGGCTCGGACGACGTCCCGGAAGTTTCTGAACGCCTACAGCGGCGTCCGCTGTTTGCGGCGGTGAGGGAGAGGGAGGGAGGGAGGGAGTGAAGGGGTGGAGCGCACAGCGGGCTCAGGAAAGTAGGCCGCAGTCGGCGTTCTGTGCATTCCGCCCGCCGGCCGCTGATCAAACTTGGCGGGCCGGCCTAACGAAATACAAACGAAAACAAAAGGGGGCGGACAGCGCTGACCCACGCAGAAAGAAGCGCGCCGCTTTATTGTCTCACAGACGTCCCCCTCGCTGGCGTCGCCCCAGTACCTACGGTTGACAAAAAGTCCCCCACTGGAACTCGTTTCACATGCGAACTTCTCCGCGATAACTCTTACATTTTTTTTCACTGGCCTTCGTGCATTGTAGGGATGGGAAAATACCGACTGGTTAAAACCGCTAGCGGTCTTTTAGTTCTGAATAACCGGTATTTTTCGGTATTTGTGTGGTCTCGGCTATAACAGATTATTTATTTTGTAATTAAAACCGCGTAAAATACCGAAATGTCAATTAACCACAGCAATAGTGCTAAAATTATTCGTTTTTATATAAACCTTTTTTGAAAGAGGAGTAATTTTCATTCGTAAAATCTGCATTGGCTTGAAATGTGGCGTTATTATAGAAAATGGGAAAAGCTATTAGTGGTATTTTAGAAACAATGCCTACAGAAACGACCAGCAAACATGTCATAAGAACTGGAACAGCATTGCTGAGAGTATAACATCCCCGTTGCCGAGTGTCGTGGCTTAAGCAACGGGTGAAACTGCAGTGTGCAAGACTTCCACCACCTGGTCTAAACGGTAGTTTTCTCACCGTTATCGCCGGACGTCAGTTATATTGCAGAGTGGCACCAACTCTAGTCTACAAATACTTTTTTTTTGACGTAGTAATGAACGCTTCATTTGCTTTATAAAATAATGAAAGACAAACGAAATTATAACAACACTAATAAATTAAACACTTAACAGCAATTCATTCATAGTATACAACAAAAATAGAAAGTAGCTTATCTGTTGACGCCGACCGGGGTGGCCGAGCGGTTCTAGGCGCTGCAGTTTGGAACCGCGCGACCGCTAGGTCGTAGGTTCGAATCCTGCCTCGGGCATGGATGTGTGTGACGTCCTTAGGTTAGTTAGGTTTCAGTAGTTCTAAGTTCTACGGGACTGATGACCCCAGAAGTTAAGTCCCATAGTGCTCAGAACCATTTTTTTTTTTTATCTATTGACTTTCTATACAATTTGTCTTTACCCTGATTGTAGCCGTTGAAAACGGTCAAATTAACACGAAAAACATACTTAAACCTTAATTTTCACCCTTCAACAATGACGTTTCGTAATGCCCAAGTAGAGGTATGATCTCGGATTAGGACATAATTTTTTAGCAGAATTTCAAAAAATTTGAATCTATAGGAGAATACTGGTGACTGTAGTATACAATCATTTATCACTTTTCGAGAAAAGCGGTGAGCGGTGGATGGACAAAGTTTTCTTTTATTTTGCCTATTTAATTCAGTATTTTGGTTTTATGCATCTTGAAACTAAATCAAAATTTTTCAATTTTCCTTCGATTTCTACATTCATTACAGGAAATATTACGAATAAAAACTGGAAATCGGTTATTTCAGAAATCAGTCATTCAACCGCTATCCCTACTGCATTGTAGCACGCTGGGAGAAGAAGCCGTACTTCTTGTCCGCAGCTCGTGGTCTGGCTTCCCAAGCACGGGGTCCCGGGTTCGATTCCCGGCGGGGTCAGGGCTTTTCACCTGCCTCGAGATGACTGGGTGTTTGTGTTGTCACCATCATTCCTGAAAGTGCCGAGTTTGAACTGAGCAAAGGTAGGAAATTTGTACGGGCGCTGATAACTGCGCAGTTGAGCGCCCCACAAACCAAACATCATCTTCTCGTACTTCTTGCTCCTGCATGACGTTAATGACGAGAATTTTGAGATTTTCAAAACGAAATTAATCATACATGTTTGGCAAGCTTACTTCAAACACGAAACGACGTGCACATTCGTGACCTGTAGTATTACTTTTTTTTTTCCTAGTTGGACTACTGGGAGCCTTTTTACCAGAAGATTAAAGTAAAATGGAAAAATAAATTTAATACCTGCAAATAACTATACAGTGAGGGCAACCACAGCTCCAAATATGCATCTTGGAAAATAGAAAACCGCTTCAGCTGTATGAAAATCCTTTTTATTTGCCTTACGACCGGTTTCGTAGGCCAATCACATATTCTGGTGAAACACATGACTATTATATTAACCATCTAATATACGCGTATAATCTTACACGAAACTGTAATAAAAGGTACATATTTCAGGTCATAAGATGAGTAATACTGGAGACATATGGAAGACGCAACATTCGTCGTCAGTTTGGAATGGAAACTCAACCGCTAAGGAAGCGGTATGTCAAAAATCAAAGCTGCACGTAGCGATCTAGTGCCCGATCAATTGGTGAGATCTACTATAAAATGCTGTTTCACAACCAGCAAAACCACGCGAACATTATGTAACTAAACAGCTAGTTAAAACAGGGTCAAACACAAACAACTGACCAAAATATGCCAACATACTATTTAACTATATAATGTTCGCGTGGTTTCGTAGGTGTTCACACAGCATTTTATTGTTGATCTTACCAATTGATCGGTGATTGGATCGCTAAGTGCACCTATTATTTTCGACATACCACCTTCTTAGTGGTTTAGTTTTCATTCTAAACCGAGGACGAAGGTTGGTTCAAAATGGTTCAAATGGCTGTAACCTAAGGACATCACACACACCCATGCCCGAGGCAGGATTCGAACCTCCGACCGTAGCGGTCGCCCGGTTCCAGACTGAAGCGCCTAGAACCGCTCGGCCACACGGACCGGCGAAGGTTGGTTCTGAGATACCTGAGTACCTTCTATTACAGCTACGTTAAGAATTATACGCTTATACTAGCGACTAAATATAATGGTTATGTGTTTCTATCGATCTGTTCACCCGAACATATGGTTGTAATGCCACTCAAACCGGCCGTGGGTCCAATTAAATGATTTTCTGTTTTACAAGAAGAAAACCTGATACCATCAACAATTTTAATATATATTTTATTGTCAAGTAATGTAAAATAAAAATCTCTATTGGGATTACCGACCGTTCTGCGGTTGATCTTAACTGTTTTACAACATAGGCGTTACACGTATCTGCTTCACCAGTGCATGTTTTATGAAGCCACTTCATAGAGTGAGTGCACTGAAGGGACAGAGCTTGTGAGGATTGGTGTAGGAAAGGCTAATGGTCGGCTTCGATTTCTTGGGAGAAATTTAGGAACTTGGGATTCATCCATAAAAGAGATCGCAAATAGGACGTTAGTGCGACCTATTCTTGAGTACTGATCGAGTGTTTGGCATCAGCACCAGGTAGGATTAAAGTAAGACATCGAAGCAGTTCAGTGGCGGGCTGCTAGATTTGTTACGGGTAGGCTCGAACAAAAATGGAGATATTACGGTGATGCTTCAGGAACCAAATGGGTATCCCCGGAGGGAAGACGACGTTTTCTTCGAGGAACACTACTGAGGAAATTCAGAGAACCGGCAGTTGAAGCTGACTGCAGAGAGATTCTACTGCGGCCAACATATATTTTGGGTTAGGACCACGATGATAAGGTACAAGAAAAGATGTAGAATTCAATCCACTTATCGCCCGCTCTTTCCGTAGTAGTTACTTCTGCACCCACTACAGCCTCTGTCTTCGGCAGTGTATTTTACTTTTCTCCTTCGTTTGGCGTTTGGTGTCAGTCCTTTTCTGTTGCGCTGCTTTCAAACTTTGTGGAGTTTTCTTGTCTGAGAACACTGACGCAGATTTCTTACCCGCTCTCTCTGTTGCATCCGAAAGTGGTTCCGGTGCAGAATTACAAACGAAGTATAGGCCGCTGCTTTAGTTGCACCACTTGCGTTAGACACAATTTCTGCGCTTGCAGATTCAGTAGGAGTGTTGGCTACGGAGTTGCCACATCCAACAACAATGTTGTTCCCGTTGGGATGCTTTTCCATAATTTCTAGACATCGTCAACAAATAAATAAATTAGCAACAAGGGGATAACCTGCGTCACTCTTAACGCAAAGAAAATATGACGTCTTTCCTAGATACTGGGATAAGATGCAAGATAAAATAGGTGTTACAGTATGGCAGCAAACGGGAAGCAACTCGACGCACACACAGTTCAGGCCACGAAGTACATGATCAATGCACGTTGGAATTGGTAAAAGTGTGTAGAAGCACTATTACGGTTTTTAAATATATCTGGATTGGTTGACACTTTTTTGTCTCCCAAATGGCGAAGGAGACAATGGCGCTGTGAGAGAAAGAGAGGGATACAGTGGTAGTGAAACACAGTTGACAGTTCTACAGTGAAGGAGAAAGTTGAAGGGGGTGAGATCCACTGATAATGAGAGACAGTATATGACAGTGACAACGAGAAAGAGAGAGAGAGCGACAGTGAGAAGAGACAGCAACAGTAGGAATGAGGGAATGAAGTATTAGCAGTAAGAAGGGGCAGAGGGATACAGTGATAATGAGACGAGACTGTAGTAGTAGGACAAAACGAAGGGGACTTTGGCTGTGACACAGGAGAGACGCAAAGAGATAATGACAATGAGTTGCGCTGAATGAGTGAGTGAAAAAGGGCAACTGGGAGTGGATGGGTATGAGCGATTTATAGCGATGGATTAGTGCGTACGAGTGAGCTACAGTTAGGTGGGCGTTTGAGGTGAGTTGCATGTAAAAAAAAAAGCGCGAATGTGTTCTTAAGCAAAAATTTTTGGGGAAATTGTTAAAGGAGCTGAGGAAGGTAGAATGAGGCAGCTGGTACCCAACTTTTCAGCGAAAGACTTTTAAATAACAAGAAACATTTTTAATGCTCCAATAGGAGTATTTTCCGTAGCTAACAGAAGAACGAAAGTATTAAGTACGATTCACAGAACTAGCT
Organism: Schistocerca nitens; assembly: GCF_023898315.1. Classification (NCBI taxonomy): domain Eukaryota; kingdom Metazoa; phylum Arthropoda; class Insecta; order Orthoptera; family Acrididae; genus Schistocerca; species Schistocerca nitens. Next base: position 204,375,493 of record NC_064623.1, read on the forward strand.
TCCCAAACATCATAGAACGAATATTTATAGTGCGTATTACGAGTTGTGACCTGTGACTGTGGGATATGGACTTTTATAGCGAGTAACATTCAAAACCGAATACCTGACCAGGGAACAGTGGAGAAATGAATGTTGACATACTAGGGAAGACAACACTCAAATGTGAAAAAAAAAGTCACTCAACAAAGACCTCGTAGTGTGGGCGACCTATATAGCCATCTGAATGGCACAAGAAAGCTCTTTGTTGGATTTAAAGAGATAAGAAAAGATCGAGAATCCAATAGAACGTACGTACATGGTCTTATATGATAACGTACAGACTACCAGACGAAAAGTGAAGCGCTTGGAAAACGTGATCAGATGTCACTGCAACTTTGCTTACGTACACACGTTCGGCGAATATGTGAATGATTTGAAGCTGCAATTCTCTGTGACCAGCGGAACGACTGCCAGAGTGCACAAGTGTTGTGTCGTTGCCAGGCCTCTTAGGAGATCTAAAGGGCATGAAGAGTGTCAGATGCTGCGTGATCGCTATGAAGGACACGGAAATGCCACGTACTCCTGTGTGTCAGCGTCATCAGCAACTGACAGACTTTGACAGCGGTCTCATTACGAATATCCAGTTATCTTAACTGACGATGGGATACCACAGAAAGGCTGAATCTGGATAGTGGGATGGCGATTTGATCCGTGGGCCCGTGAAAGTTTTACCAGAGTCAATAAGATCTGTACTTTAGTTGAGAGTTATACTTTGAAGTTGCTATTCACACCTTCTTCTACACTGAAGTCCTCCGTAATGGTGCAAAGGCGTGATGCCTTGCAACATCACGCTCGGGCTTCGCGACGCTTCAAACAACAATGCGTCGACACACGCGAAGAAACGGCCACAGCTCAGACGTTCGTCTGTAGCGTAAGGTGGGTTACGATGTCACACTCACACAATTCTGGCCAACGACACCGTGCACGGTTCACACCTCCTTCTTTCGACGCCTGTGCGACAGAGATCTGGACCCCGATGCCTAGTGTTTTCTTATACATGGCCGAAGAAAATGTTTCAGACGCACCACCGATCAAAACCGACACGAAAAGATGTTAGAAGGTGGCATAACTCCTTCCCTTCGGTATTGATACCCATACGTTTCGCGGTCTGAAACGACAGTTCAGTGAGCAACAGAACGGTGATGCTGGCACTCTCCAGACGATTCTATCCTTCTGTAAGGACATTGTGAGCCAGCAACTAAACTGAACATCGTCGCATAGCTTTGAAGTGTTGTGCGCCTAGAGTTTATGCTCTGCTGTACAGACTGGAACCACTAGGGATCGTTCAAAACCGTTCGATGAAATTTGAGCATGACGTGAAGCAGCAAAGAGGATGCTTATACTTTTCCAGCCCTCCTGTTTCCCCTGCATCTTTGATGTGATCACAGAGGGGTGTAACATTGACACATGCGTGAATAAAACGGCGAAGAGCCCCTCTTAGACGATACAGTTCGTCAAAATTCTCAGTGACACCCACAAACTGTGATGAAGCGTCCTATGCGCCTGCAGGCAGGCTACACTGCTGCTGTTGCACCTGATAGTAGGCAACCAGTATCAGAAATGTGTTAAGGGGCTGCCTGCCCACAGGTACCTGTACTCTGTTACAGGTTCTACCTGTACAGGTACATTTTGAAAGTGCTCAACAAAGGTAGGTGGGTGGCACACTGAGAGTGTGATGCCAGACTGGGATGGATCAGTGTGGGGGGGGGGGGGGGGGGTGCTGTCAAGTGGATCCTTTGTCATTTTATTCACACATATATCGATGTTTCACCCCTCTGTGATCACAACACAGCAGGCATAAAAGAGTAGGACCGAAAATGCATAAGAACACACTTATGCTTCAGATCGTATTCCAGTTTCGTCGAATAGTTTTGAATGGTTCCTAGTGGTTCCAACATGTACATCAGAGAAAAAACTGGTCGCACTGAATTTCAAAGCGACACATCAAATTAAGTCGGATTGCTGGTCTATAATGTCCTTAGAAAAGCGTTGAATCGTCTGGGGGATATCAGCACTGTCAAAAGTTGTCAAGAACGTCTCCTCCTGATCACTGCACTGCAAACTATCGTTTTCGACCATGAAATGTGTGGGAATCAGTGCCCCAAGGAATGGGGGTGATTTCATTGGTGACCTTTACTCCACTCACCAACACCATTTCGTGTCGATTCTGATAGGTGGTGTATCAGAAATGTTTTTCTTGGCCAACCGTAAGAAAACCGCATGATTTCAGCGAAGTTCTGATCTCCATCGCAAAGACATCAAAGGAAAGGGCTGAAGTGTGGGTAAGAGAGAGTGTGTCGATCTTCCAATCGTCTGAAATTCACTGTGGCGTTGGGAAAATCTATGGTAAAATTTGCTGCCAATGTGACACCATTAACCCACCTTACTCCTCATATGAACATCTGAGCTTTGCACAATTTCAGAGAGGGGTTGTAGGCACCTTTGAGTCAAATTTCGAACTTCTACGTCAAGGATATGAAATGGAACGATCACGTAACCTCAATCGTAGGTAGGGCGGGTGGCAGACTGCGGTTTATTAGATACTTGGAAAATGCACTCAGCGTACAAAGGAGACCACTAACGAAACACCTGTGCTTCCATCTGAAAATATTGCTAAAGTGTGTGGGTCCCAAGCCAAATAGGACTAACAGGAGATATAGGACGTATACGAAAAAGGACGACACGCATTTTCACAGGTTTGGGTTTGACTCACGCAAGAGGATACCGGAAATGTTGAAAAGCTAATTTGTCAGACTCCTGAAGATGACAATTACCGTGCGAAAGCATGCAAACTTCCAAGAACCGGTATTGAGGAATCTGTAGATATTATTCGGTTCTCTGCGTTTCGATCCCGCATAGACCGTAAAGACAGGATTAGTTTAATAACTGCAGAACACACACAGGAAGTAAAAAAGTCATTGATCCCGTGCTTGAGGAAGAGGAAGGAATCTAACATGTGGCACCATACTAGCTATCCTCTACTATGCACTTACCAGCTGTCTGGAGAGCATGTACGTAGAAGCAGATGTAGAAGGCGTAAAACCGATCAAATTAATCAGGAAACACAAGGGAGTTGAAGATGTAGTCATGGGTGGGACTCGTTACCAGGCGAATAGTTGGGGGATGGATTACAAGAGGTAAGAGAAGCCGACACGACAATCGAATGGGAGGTGAATAGCTGACATGAGAGACAAAAAAGTTGGAGCAACATGGATTCTGGAAAGTATAACGCATGAAAAAGTATAGGAAAGACTTTTAGCAAGTATTAAACGTAAAATAACTGGTAATGTTTCTCATCTGATCATGATACGGAGTCGAATAAATGACTGTTCATTTCATCACAGCAACACAGCGATATATTTTTTGGCTGTAGTATTGAGTCTCATTCGGCAATTGACGATTTCACATTCCAGTGGAAACGTTCTCATAATTTTTCGGTGTTTAATATTGAGTTGTCTAAGTGTTGCACACATTTTTTAGTTATTTTCTAATATAAGTACTATTCATTTTGAATAAGTCATAAAATTTGGCTGAATCGCGCCAATTTTTCAAACGTAGTATTTTAGTGCTCTTTTGTCCCGCAACAATGCGTCGACTACCAGTATTAGCTCGGAACTGTGGAGGTTAAACAACGTATACCGAGAAACACTCACAAACATCTTAATCAGAAGGGAAAGGAGTTGATTCCAGCCGAAAACGACGTCTCCTCGAAACCTACAGTGAAAGGATAAGGAACTGCAGGACTGAAGACGTTAAAATGTACCCAGAAAAATACACAAACATCTTAAGCAGAAGCTAAATAAATTGATTCTAGCCGAAAACGACGTCTTTAATAAGGAAATGCGGGTTTAACGTCCGGTCGACGACCAGATCATTAGTGACTAGAGCACGAACCCAGATCAGGGAAGGCCGGATCGAGAAATCAGCAGTTAACATTTTCTAACGAACCAGTCCAGCATTCGCCTTCAGCGATTTGGAGAAATCACGGAAAATCTAAATCCGGACGCGGATTTTAAACCTGCAGCCTCCGGAATGAGAAACCGCTGCTATTCCCGACTCGGTTAAAACGTGACAGAAAAAAAAAGGTTTCGGGATGAAATTAATTTGTCTACGCCAATGAAACTTTTTCTCTTATTGCACTAGTCTCTTGAAAGAAAGGAAGCTTCACTTTCTCTGTATAGTGACCGGCTTGAAACCTTAATGTGAACGCATGCACATGCACTCATTGGTTAGTAACAGGCAAAATGCGATTTCAACTCTATAAGCACAGCAGAGGGGAATGCTTGGCCTTTGCCGGGACGCAGCGCCCTTTGCGTAGCAACGGCCACGCCTCCGCGCGCTCGCATGACGCTACGTCTGCAGCGTCCGCTGGCTCATGAAGACTTCCCTCGGGCACGTTCCGTCATATGTAGCTATAGCTGCCGCTGCAAACGTGTCACACTCCGCAGTCATAGCCGCCACTGGTGCGTTTCTGACGTCTCAAAAATGGTCCAAGTGTAAAGCTCTGAATACAGTTACTTCCATCGAATCGGATACTCGTGTGACTGTAGTGAGATACGAACATTTAAAAAAGATAATTGTGTGCTAACATCCACTGGCTCAATCGTACACTACTAGTTTTAGCCTTGCGCCCTTCACCGAGTACAGTTACACACAGCAATTGTAATTTAAAGTTAATAGACCTGTCGCGGGTAGGTAAGAAACATCGAACTCTCAGATAAGCCACAGCATTTGCGAAACAATAAATTATAATTGTTGTATGTCACTGTACCAGGGCAAGGTTAACAAGTAATAAAACTTAAATCACTTATCACTAAATAGTGGCCAATTTATTAATAAACTGAATAGCTACAACACGGTCTTTCCCCATAACAGGCAACGGCGGCGCACCTAAAGGGGACACAATTTCTGATATTACTGTTTTTCTATGCAAACGCGGACCAAATGGAGGAGTTCCAAGATAAAATCCTTGTCATTACACAATGCTTCTCTATGCAGACGCTACAATTAAGAAAAATTCATTTTTCAAACCAAATTAGCAATCTGTAATAAAAAATGTTCCACTTTAGTGCTAAACATGATCGTTTCTGTTTACGGCCGTCAAAGTTATACTGTTCTTATATTAATTGCCAAGACAGTTTCGAGTATTACCCATACACAGATTGAAATCTCAATTTCCTGTAAACACACTGACATAAATATAACCGCAAATCCTAACAACAAGCGAGTACGAATGGTGGCAAACTCATGGAGTATATAAAAACTAGATAAACCCACAACTCATTTTCTCTCTTTTGTGTGGTCCAATTTCACAGTTGGACAGCAAATGCACCTGAGTATTCTGCTGAAGATTAGTAATAATCGCGACTGCAATCGCAATAAATAAAAAGCAAATACTTTTTGACAACCATAAGTGGAAACACCTATATTTACTAAATACATAAAGGCTGTAGAGCCATGCCGCACCAAAGCCTTCTCAGCTGACTGTCCCAGTGGAGAGAGCGTACAGAAATTGTAAACTAATGCGATGAAATATTTCACAGAGGGGAAAAAAATACAAAACTACTTCGAGAGGCGTTAGCAGCGAATGTACACAGTCGGATTTGCAGCAAGTGCCAACACGCGAAAGGTAGCGAATGGAGTCGGGCAATACGAAAAGCATCGAAATTTCAAATAAACCACTGTATTTGCAAGAACAGTAAATTATATTTGGTGCATGTGATTGTACCTGGTACGTGTAGCATGACGTGTGCCTGGAATTAGATCAGTTACTACGAATTTGATAAAATGTTAAATATTTATAATGCTGTCTGTTCACGAGATTCTGAACTGTGCATCTCCTTGAGCGGAGACAGCGCTTTTCTATCCTGACACTATAGGCAAAAAAATAACGTTCTACAGATTTCTGAAAAGAGTGCATTAGTCGTTGCCCCACTGGATAACATGAATAAGATCGCGTAAATAAATCCCAACAGTATTTCACCAGGCAGGGGGGAATAAAGTATTCTGTAGCTTAGTTCGCAGCACAGTAGGGTATGCGGCACTTGCGGGCACGCGAACCGCGGCGCGAGCAGACTGCCGACGGGAGGAACGCGCCAGCGGCAGCGGCAGAGGCGGCGGCGGCGGCGCGTCGGGATCGACCTGCGGGTCGGCGCGCCCCCGTATCGACTGTTGCGGCAGCGTCGCGCGCGCCTCCGCTGCGACCGGCCTGGCGCGAGTCGTGACGTAACTGCGCGGCCGCGGGACGGCGGAGCACAGTGTGGAGACTGCGAAGGGGGGGGGGGGTGAAGTGGACGGGAGTGGGGGGGCGGGGCGCGGTGGTGGGGGCGCGGCACCGCCGGAGGCACGCAGTCTGGCCACCGATACGGCCATTGGGGTGCAGTGGAGTGGGGAGGACGCCGTGGTGGCATTTTTGCACAGGCGCGCGCTATCTCGCCGAGCAGTCGCTCGTCGCACTCGCCGGCACGCTGTCGTCTGGACACACGTACACCGGACGTCACTCTGCTGCTCTGATACCGACGCTCCTGACACTGCCGCCAGATTTCACCACTGTCCTCAATTCTCCTTCCGTTACGGCCTTTGTAACACCACGCTTAGCCTCCTCCTGCATTGCATTTCTGTTCTTATTCTTTTTCTTCTCTCGCAGAACCTCTTCACATTTTCTTCTTGCCACATAACACCAATTAGACTATATTACAGGACTTGGCAGGCACCAGCCGTATAAAACCGATGAAAATAAAACTCAAAATCATGTACGATATGCGCACATCCGCCGTATCACGATGATGTGAAAGCAGCCCGTGGAGGCTACCAACACATTGGAAGGCGGAAGGCACGGTGACGAAGAGCAGCTGCAATCAGGAAATCATAACTAGTGAAACAACGTGCTACTTTCATACAAGTCCACCTCGGTGGCGGCGCGGTCGGCAGGGCTGATTGTTAAGCGATAGGACCCGAGTTCGATTCCCGGCCGCGTCGGAGATTTTCTCCCCTCGACGTCAGGGTGTTGAGTGATCGTCGAAACTGACATTATACTACTGACGTGGCTGAAAGCCAATGAAAAGAGTTCACAAAAACGATAATTATACATTTTATTAGCATTTATTTGATGAATTTTATTCCTGAATGACTTAGGCGTAAGAACTGAAATGAAAAACATTTTAAAAAATAATGACCGAGACGAGAATTGCTCTTGTGCGCTTCATGTACTCTGCGCTTCAGGGCAATACTCATAGACATTGCACCTTTGTTTAAAACTTAGGCGCCTGTTTGCGCTCGATGGGCGCTACGTCTGCTGACTTCCGAACAAAACACTGTGCGAATGGAGACAACCCGTGAGGTGCTGCGTCTCTTTGCTGATGGAGGCCATGCGATCCTGGAGTCGATTACCACCGGTGATGTGTCACGGTTGTGTCGTTATGGTCCTGAAGCAAAAGGAGCCAACAGAGTCTGGAAATCGGTGGGTTCTCCAACACTTTAAGGCGAAAATTGTTGTGTCTGCAGGGAAAGTGATGGTGATCACATTTTTTGACTGTCATATAATGATTTAACGGCATGCAGTTCCCCATCACACTACTGCTACAGCAACATACTACATATCAGTTTGGCTAAACTGAGGAACCACACTGCGAGGAAACGACCAGAACTTTCTCGGACTGTGTGGCGACTTCATCACGACAATGCGCGGCCACGTCGCAAATCGAAGTCATGCTGTTTCCGGCTCAACTCAACGTTATCTGTGTACCGCATCTACCTTATAGCTATTTGAGAACTCTGGCGCAGTACTCAGGAAAAGTCAGGCTATTCTCGACGACCTAATAAAAATGTTCCGCACTTTGTGTTCGAGGACTGGCAGGGACGTTATAAAAAGTACAGTCAAGTAGGAGGGGAGAAGTTTCGAAAAGATCACGTAAAAATTGAAACGGAGTAATAAGCATCTGTGAAATAAAATCATTCTCAGTCTTTGGTGATCACCCCTTGTACTTAGTGCCACCCGCACCACACTGGGGCGGCTTAGTATCACATCATAAAAATTAAAGGGCCTCGAGTCAGTTTATTTCTACATGTTAAGAGATAATCTCAAGAACTACTGTAGGGCTTTTGAAACGGTTTTCACAACTTGATAAACTGATTCACGAGGATGGTTTGTGTATATAATTTATAAATATTTCGTGCAAACTGGCTGGACTATCCCAAATTAAAGTCCTCCGCTTCTGTGAAAACGATGCCATTGGCATCTAGCAGTGAATGCAGAACTCCTCGGAGTCATCCATGCATATTATAAATTGTCAACAAAAATACTGCTACGCCGGACGAGTTGTCCGTCCATAGATACCCAGTGCCACGCGAGGCCAGAGCGGGTCGCTAGTTGCAACGTGGGTCTCAATGGAAGCTCTCCACGTGGACTAGCAAATAGAACAATGCGTTTAAGCTGAAGATGTGTGTATAGTGTCTGCACACCAATATGTAATAATAACATTTCCTTGCAATTGAAGTGAGACAGACAAAAAACTATGAAAAAAGTTAAGTGATTATGAAATGTGCAAAGGCAGTGTTTTGTGCGAAGAGACGAAAATTAATAGTTTAAAAAACGAACACAATAATGAAAGCGATAATTGCTCCTCACCATATAGCGAAGATGACACTCAGGATCTGCGCTATATAGTGAGTAGCAACTATCCTTTTCATAATAATGTTACATTCCATCCTGGATTTTCCATTGTTGAGAGACAATGATGATGTAATTGAAAAACAAAAGTTATCACTTATTAGTACGAGTACATCTGCGGTCTTCAACCGATATACAGGGTGTTACAAACACGTACGGCCAAACTTTTAGGAAACATTCCTCACACACAAAGAAAGAAAATATGTTATGTGGACATGTGTCCGGAAACGCTTACTTTCCATGTTAGAGCTCATTTTATTACTTCTCTTCAAATCACATTAATCATGGAATGGAAACACACAGCAACAGAACGTACCAGCGTGACTTCAAACACTTTGTTACAGGAAATGTTCAAAATGTCCTACGTTAGCGAGGATACATGCATCCACCCCCCGTCGCATGGAATCCCTGATGCGCTGATGCAGCCCTGTAGAATGGCGTATTGTATCACAGCCGTCCACAATACGAGCACGAAGAGTCTCTACATTTGGTACCGGGTTTGTGTAGACAAGAGCTTTCAAATACCCCCATAAATGAAAGTCAAGATGGTTGAGGTCAGCAGAGCGTGGAGGCCATGGAATTGGTCCGCCTCTACCAATCCATCGGTCACCGAATCTCTTGTTGAGAAACGTACGAACACTTCGACTGAAATGTGCAGGAGCTCCATCGTGCATGAACCACATGTTGTGTCGTACTTGTAAAGGCACATGTTCAACATTACCTTCCTTCAATTGGGCCAACTGGCGGTGAATCGAGGAAGTATAGTACATACTGACGAAACTAAAATGTGCTCTAACATGGAGAGTAAGCGTTTCCGAACACATGTTCACATAACATCTTTTCTTTATTTGTGTGTGAGGAATGTTTCCTGAAAGTTTGGCCGTACCTTTTTGTAACACCCTGTATATATAAGTTCTCTCTCTCTCTCTCTCTCTCTCTCTCTGCTGCGCGGTCTAAGGCGCCATGTCATGGATTGTGCGGTCCTTCCCGCCGGATGATCGAGTTCTCCCTTGGGTATGTGTGTGTGTGTGTCTTGTTCTTAGGATAAGTTAGTTTAAGTAGTGTGTAGGTCTAAGGACCGATGACCTCAGCAGTTTAGTCCCTTAGGAATTCACACACATTAACATCCCTCTCTCTCTCTCTTTCTCTCTGTGTCTGATTAACTTTGAACCGTTATTACGGATACTGCTTGCCCAGGTTTGTAGTATAATGTAATGTGATTTATTGATCTGATATCAAACAGATAATAAATTAAAATGTCAGTTGAGTTTTATTTATAGAAGTGTTAAACCTGTGCCAAATAATCTCAGTTTTCAGTATTACAGCATTGTCGGCAGCTGGAGCAGAAACACCATCCCTGGTGTGCAGCAGTCCGCCGCCATACGCAGCACATATAAAATTTGCATTATTACTTTACAGTCGCGTTAATATCAGAGCAGATTTTTCAATAATTTCTCTTCTAGCAAAGCTGGTGACCTAGACCAGGCAGTTTTACTGAAGAATTTCCCTGTTATTTTAAGGTATTAGCTGGAATTAGGCCCTGGCCTGTCTAAAGGACGACGACGTACAAAGAGTCAATATTATATCTGACGTACTGCGTTGATAAGCGAAGTGACAACTAAAAGCATATTTATTTTCATGAATGATTATCACGGTGCATTGGTTTGTGTTTTGATGTGTTCTTAAGGTATCAATCGCATGTGGCTAGAATTTGAACACAGTTGCTAGATTGCCTTTACTTTTTTTTCAGTTGTATCAATCTTACGCCACATACAGACAACTTCACCAAAATAGTAATATTTAATTAACATAATAATAACATTTTAAAGGAATACATAAAACAATTTAACCGAAGTTCGGGCACACGTTTGGTACTGTAGATGCTGTTGTGTAAAACTCCTCAAACTCATTGCTATAATTTCAAGAAAATCAAAGTGACTCCAGAGTCGCAGTAACAAACGAGGAAGGGAACGCGTTGCCATCGGTGAGATTAAAGAAACTTTTATAACTGCCTTATGAATTTTAAACTGAAAATGATTCGCTATTTGAGAAAATGGAAAAGAAAAACTTATGAGAAATGTTTCAACTTGCATATTCATAATCTTGTCTATTGGAGTAATTAATTCGCAGCTGCAGTTCACTGCAGCTGAGTTTTCTTAGGAATTTCACACGAAAAAATTATTTTTGTCATTTGTTATCCGACTTCAGACTTGTAATTAAAACAATCTTGAAAGACTTTGAATCCCTGGGGCCGATATCTTGCGGGTATCAATGACCCACAACAAGAAAAAATCGTCGATACTGTCGTTTCGCGGAATGGATAAACTGTCTGTATACATAATTAAGTCTGTACTCTGTACGGAGCCGTCAGTGTGCGGGTCCTACTGACACCTGGCCAATTTTTTCTTATTTTGGTCCTATAGACAAGCTATAAATTGTAATATATTAGTGTCGCACACGTGGAAAATGCAGTGCACTCTCTGGACAACTATCCATTGTCAAACACGGACAAACATCCCCCGACCGCCTCATAGAGTGCCAAAGAAGAGGATGCCGGACTTCACACAAGCACCCTTGCCCACTGTATCGGGCGCGGGCCACCTAATCTGAATTGCAGATTTTTTCCGGGAAGAGCGCACCACCCCTCTTTACTAGGGGCGTCACATTGCTGCACACTTCCGCGAGGCGGCGGCTGGAGGTACTTCTCTCCCCCACATCGCTCCTCCTGGGAGCGGGCAGAGGTTGTAGTGCACAACACGGCCTTGTTGAACAGTGTGCGCCGAACGCTGTGCTGCGACACACTCGTGCCTGCCCCAACACTCTAACCTGTCGTCCGAGCTGCCCCACATCGCCGCCTATCCTGTTTTACAGAGCGGGCGCCTCTACTTTTCTGATGTGGGCTGTACATTCACCAACTCGTCCTCTACTCGTAGCTTCACTAGCATGCAAACAGCCGACCAGGTTAGTTGTTTCCGAGATACTTATTCCCAGTCGCCGGGCCACAACTGTGGTATCACGTACCGATACCACCCCACAGGCATCGTAGCAACGGAATAGCAAGTGTCCGTCTGACGCTGACAGCCGTCGCACGGGATTTGGCAAACCCTACTGTCCGCGCCCGCTGCAGCTCTGCACCACGAGCGCCCTCTGTCGCCGCAATGGAGGACAGCCGGCGGTAGCGACTCGGCCTACCTGCGCTCAGAGCGGCACCACTACACGGTGCTACACAGTGTAGAGCTGTTGAACGAAATATCCTACTTCGATATTTTTCAGGAAGTATCGATATATACACTGCTGGCCATTAAAATTGCTACACCAACAAGAAATACAGATGATAAACGGCATTGGACAAATATATTATACTAGAAATGACATGTGATTACATTTTCACGCAATTTGGGTGCATAGATCCTGAGAAATCAGTACCCAGAACAACCACCTCTGGCCGTTGATACGCGTGGGCATTGAGTCAAACAGAGCTTGGATGGTGTGTAAAGGTACAGCTGCCCATGCACCTTCAACACGATACCACAGTTCAACAAGAGTAGTGAATGGCGTATTGTGACGAGCCAGTTGCTCGGCCACCATTGACCAGACGTTTTCAATTGGGGAGAGACGTGCAGAATGTGCTGGCCAGGGCAGCAGTCCAACATTTTCTGTATCCAGAAAGGCCCGTACAGCACCTGCAACATTCGGTCGTGCATTATCCTGCTGAAATGTAGGGTTTCGCAGGGATCGAATTAAAGGTAGAGTCACGGGTCGTAACACATCTGAAATGTAACGTCCACTCTTGAAAGTGCCGCCAATGCGAACAAGAGGTGACCGAGACGTGTAACCAGTGGCACCCCATACTATCACGCCGGGTGATACGCCAGTATGGCGATGAAGAATACACGCTTCCAATGTGCTTTCTCAGCGATGTCGCCAAACACGGATGCGACCATCATGATACTGTAAACAGAACCTGGATTCATTCGAAATAATGACGTTTTGCCATTGGTGCACCCAGGTTCGTCCTTGAGTAAACCATCGCAGGCGCTCCTGTGTTGCAGCGTTAAGGGTAACCGCAGCCATGGTCTCCGACCTGATAGTCCATGCTGCTGCAAACGTCGTCGAACTGTTCGTGCAGATGGTTGCTCTCTTGCAAACGTCCCCATCCTCTCCTTACACGAGGCATCACAACAACGTTTCACCAGGCAACGCCGGTCAACTGCTGTTTGTGTATGAGAAACCGTCACCACGTTGTAGGTGTTGCCACCGGCGCCAACTTTGTGTGAATGCTCTGAAAAGCTAATCATTTGCATATCACCGCATCTACTTCCTGTCGGTTAAATTTCGCGTCTGTAGCACAACATCTTCGTGGTGTAGCAATTTTTAATTGCCAGTAGTGTATATATTGCGACATTTTCCGCCGATATCGATATAAAAACAGCAGCAACTGATGCCTATATTTTTATTTTATATTATATTTTCTTTACCATTTTCGGTAAAATTTGAATTGCTCTTTTGGAGTTGTAGTAGAATATAATTTTCCTTTCACTGTGTGAAGGAGACTTACTACATCTGAGCTTTCACCACCTCCTATTGCTCACCTTTCCTCTTTGACTGTGTGAAGCAAGTACCTGCGGTACAAAGCAACAAGTCCGATCACACTGCGGGGGGTGGAGGGTGGTGAGAGGGTGGCGACGTGAATGGAATAACAAGAATTTCTCATGTGAAGAAATAGCACTCCAATTGGGGTTTCTGACGCAACTAAGTGTGCTATTTCTTAGTCGGCATTCACCAAACACTGCTGCTGAAAATGATAAACAAAAATCTAAATGACAAGACTGATGTTGGGCGGAGGCGTGTAAGAGGATATATATATATATATATATATATATATATATATATATATATATATATATATATATATATATATATATAAACGGCGAAGTCGACACGAAGTGTACTGGACAAAGCCGACATGTGAAGAACCCGAACGACGGACCCATCTGACACCTTTAACTGTGCCTGTCACATGTAGTTACCATTGTTACCGAAGTGGTTATCGCCTTGCGTTAACGTGCTCTAAGTGCCGTAGACGGGCTGTTAGCTTGTTGATGTACGAAAATCTAATGACACATCAATACTTAAATACACAGTTCTAAAACCAGCAGTACATTTAGAATGTGCAGCAGATATTTTTATAGGCAGGTACATCGATATTACTTAGACTACTACCAATAAAATTGCTACACCACGAAGATGACGTGCTACACACGCTAAATTTAACCGACAGGAAGAAGATGCTGTGATATGCAAATGATTAGCTTTTCAGAGCATTCACACAAGGTTGGCACCGGTGGCGACACCTACCACGTGCTGACATGAGGAAAGTTTCCAACCGATTTCTCATACACAAACAGCAGTTGACCGGCGTTGCCTGGTGAAACGTTGTTGTGATGCCTCGTGTAAGGAGGAGAAATGCGTACCATCACGTTTCCGACTTTGATAAAGGTCGGATTGTAGCCCATCGCGATGCGGTTTATCGTATCGCGACATTGCTCCTCGCGTTGGTCGAGATCCAATGACTGTTAGCAGAATATGGAATCCATGGGTTCAGGAGGGTAATACGGAACGCCGTGCTGGATCCCAACGGCCTCGTATCACTAGCAGTCGAGATGACAGGCATGTTATCCGCATGGCTGTAACGGATCGTGCAGCCACGTCTCGATCCCTGAGTCAACTGATGGGGACGTTTGCAAGACAACGACCATCTGCACGAACAGTTCGACGACGTTTGCAGCAGCACGGACTATCAGGTCGAAGACCATGGCTGCGGTTACCCTTGACGCTGCATCACAGACAGGAGCGCCTGCGACGGTGTACTCAACGACGAACCTGGGTGCACGAATGGCAAAATGTCATTTTTTCGGATGAATCCAGGTTCTGTTTACAGCATCATGATGGTCGCATCCGTGTTTGGCGACACCGCTGTGAAAGCACATTGGAAGCGTGTATTCGTCATCGCCATACTGGCGTATCACCCGGCGTGATGGTATGGGGTGCCATTGGTTACACGTCTCGGTCGCCTCTTGTTCGCATTGACGGCACTTCGAACAGTGGACGTTACATTTCAGATGTGTTACGACCCGTGGCTCTAGCCTTCATTCGATCCCTGCGAGACCCTACATTTCAGCAGGATAATGCACGAGCGCATGTTGCAGGTCCTGTAGGGCCTTTCTGGATACAGAAAATGTTGGACTGCTGCCCTGGCCAGCACATTCTCCACATCTCTCCCCAATTGAAAACGTGTGGTCAATGGTGGCCGAGCAACTGGCTCGTCACAATACGCCAGTCACTACTTTTGATGAACTGTGGTATCGTGTTGAAGGTGCATAGGCAGCTGTACCTGTACACGTCATCCAAGCTCTGTTTGACTCAATGCCCAGGCGTATCAAGGCCGTTATTACGGCCAGAGGTGGTTGTTCTGGGTACTGATTTCTCAGGATCTATGCACCCAAACTGCGCGAAAATGTAATCACATGTCAGTTCTAGTATAACATATTTGTCCAATGAATATCCGTTTGTTTTTGGTGTAGCAATTTTAATGGCCAGTAGTGTACTTCGATATATCGGTACATCGATACTTTCCTCAACATATCGAGAGCCGACAATAATGTTTTGTAGATATCTATTGATGGAATTCTTGATATTTTTAAAAATATGGATAGTCCTAGTACAGAAACGGCGTCTAGTCGCAGCACGGTCAGCATCGTTGTTGCTGTTGTAATGGCTGGACTCTGTTTCTTCCTGCGTTGCCTTGTAATCAGTCTTCGTACGTTTGGAGAAATACTGGTTAAGTAAATCTTCTGTTTACTGTATTAACTTGCTGTCTAATCATTTCTGCTCCTGTCGAGCTTGCTTAGACAGCTGCCGCACCACTCTGTAGCCAATCTCTCCTTATCATTGTGTACAAAGTCGTACACAACAGCAACGATTCCCTGGATCAAAGTCTCTTATGTCAGTGGATATTCCATCAGTATCGTCTCTGGAATGATTCGCTGTTCGCCCTGCTCCGCTTATGCACTTTCTTTAACACGCCACGTGGCAGAAACATTTAATGTAGCGATGGGCAGTGATCATAAAGTTATGCTTCGTCAATGAATGTTCTCATTCTGGTTACATTTTCAGTGCCTCACCCTATTTAAGAAAATAACAAAATAAAAGTCACTACATAATTAAAATCTGCTCATCTCAGCTACAAGGAACACGATGGATCTCGAAAAGCGGTCTATCTACATCCATCCATATCGCTAGGACGATCCAAAGGACAGTTACATGGAACAGCAGAGGCGGCTACTCGACACACCAGAGGAAAGACAGACAACGCCTGAATACGGATGGGCAGATGGGGATTTGAACCCCGTAGCTCCGAATCGCGAGTTGCCGCAGGCAGGTCGACCGGTACAGGGTGGGGGCGTAGGGCGCTGGTTAGTCACGGTTCTCATTACGCAGGAGCAGCTGGGGATGTGCCGGCAGACGCGTCAGCTGTAAATCAAGACGAGCGGATCACGGAGGTAAGCTCCGGCGTTTCTGGAACACCGGCGCTCAACTGCCGTCTCAGCTTGGTGCCGGGAGGAGCGGAATTTAATCTGCCACCGACTGGGATAAGGCCACATCCTACTCCAAAGTCTGCTCGATGTTCCGACTTACACGTCCAGTTGAGTGGAATAGAACTGGCATCGAAAATAATTAATGCGCCTTAAGATAGGCAACCCAACTTAGAGAATCTACAACCAGGGACAAATGATGTAAGGTGGTTTGCCTATTTTAAGGCGCACAATATACACACTAAGACAAAAAAAAACAAAACGATACACCCCGAATGAATTATCCGAAGGGGACAGAAATCGGTAGACGTGACACAGATGTACAACAAATGATTACAATTTTAGAAAAAATGGATGATTTATTCAACAGAAAGAACTTCACAAATTTAGCCAGTCAATAACGCGTTGGTCTACCTATGTACTTGGCTTGGCATTGATTGATAGAGTTATTGGATATCTTCCTGAGGGATTTCCAGCCAAATTCTGCCCAACTGGCGCGTTAGATCGTCAACAACCCGAGCTCGTTGGAGAGCTCTGCCCGTAGTGCTGCAAAAGTTCTCAACCGGGAGAGATCTGGTGACCTCGCCAGGCATGGGACGGTTTGGGAAGCACGTAGACAAACAGTAGAAACTCTCGCCATGTGCGGACGGGCATTATATTGCTTGCGATTAAGAGCAACAAAAGAAGGTGTAGAATATCGTTACTATAGCATTAGAAGACAGAAGTACCATTACTGCTGACTGGTGCACAAATCTCTGATTACTGCAAATTTCTGAAAAATTTCGTGATAAACAAACGAATAATTTTCCATCAAGACAACGCATCATTACACACAGCAGATCTAACAACTGAGTAGTCGCTTAGGGGTCTACCTTAAAAGTCAGCACTGTGTACACTTCACCATAGAAGGCTGACCTAGCACCCTGTCATTCCGTTTTGTATCCAAAAAATTCACAGGTATAATGCGTGTAATCACATTCTCGTCGAGGAAGTGATTCCACGCATTATATCTCGTCGAGGAAGCAGCGGCATATTATAAAAATCTGGTTTCTGGAATGCCTCAGGCGAAGTGGCACCAATGCTTTACGGACTAGTTTCATCGAATGCAAAAACATATGGATGTCAAAGAAGAATATTTTGAAACAAAATAAAGGCATTAATTTTTTCGAAAAACCAGTTACCCTATATGCAGATTACGACGCACCCGTTGTCCTAATGTGTGATTTCTGTAATTTGACTAACAAAACTAACAAAACCCTCTTTTGTTGCCCTTGATGACAAGCAAAGCGATGCCCGTCTGCACACAGAGAGAGTTTCTACTGCTTGCCTTCGTGCTTCCCAAACCACCCCATGGCTGGCGAGGTCACAGGATCTCTCTACGGGAAGTCTTAGTTCCATTATCTAGTTCTTGAAATTAATCTTTGGCCACCTGGCGCACAGATTTATGTTCACCGCGAATCCGGAAGGCTCGTGTTACTGTACAAATTTCTTTTGGATTCAAGGGCACAGTGGCATCTTTCATAAAGAAATAGTAGACAGCTTAGCGAAGACAACAACGAATGTAGGCGAAACCCTAAATGATAGGACTTTCTAACCAAGAAATGCAGAACTGAACCAGTGAAAAAGCGAGAAACAACAAGTAAACACAACGGGATTCGACCAAGATTTCAAAAGGAGTGCTTTATAGCCGGATTCAACCTAAAAATAGCGTTATGTCCTTGTTTTACCAACTATTTACAACGACTACGCACATCCGCTCGAATCATAGCAAATTTCCAACCTAACTGTTCCGAATAGCATTGAAGGAATTTACTGTATGTGCAACGAACAAGGAACCTGAGGTAGATACTGCTCTCTTGTATCAGTTACGAGTCACAACAAAAATCATTTTGGTTAACCTAAAGATTCCACTTTCAACGTCGGCTTCATTGATGCTGACAATCCAAAAGAGTGAAATATAGTTAAAAGTGACGTCCAGCCACTTAAACATGTATGAGGTAACTGTAAAGATATGGGTACATGATGTGTGGATGTTATGTATGATGCATTATTTTTATCATTATTATTATTGTTATTATTAGTTTATCAGTATTTTCTAGCGGTGTCGTGTATCGGTCACTGAGTCGTAGCCTAATTTTTTTGCAACTAGCAGCTAACGAAGTGCACTTAAAAATGATACTATGAAAATGCGATGGATGGCTATATGGCGATGGTCGAATGCCAATAAAGAAAAACTAAATAAATAAATATTTCTGAGGCGTCGTGCAGTTGGCAGTCCTGCATGCATCTTTTGCACCCAGAAAAAGCAATGCTAAGTGTAAAACAGGGCAAGATGTTTGAAATCCTTAGGAAAACTGGTATACGAAATACTGGAAACGGTTAATATACAATCTACTCCTACATCTGCATATTATGATCGTTGGGACTCAGTTTAATGGAGCGTCTTCTTCAGCTTCACTATTATTACTTGTACTTTTAAGTAGTGATCCTCGATCTATCGATATTAATTCCAGAAAGAATCGATATATATTGGAGGTATTTTCCTCTACAATATCGAAATGGCAATACCCAGCGCCGATATTTTTATTTTATATATTTTTTCACAGTTTTCGGAAAATATTTGTTCTTTTCAAATTATTGTAGAACATAATTTTATTTTGACTGTGTGAAAGAATCTTACCACTTTTTGAGCTTTCATGACTCCCAGTCTTTCTCTTTGACTGTGTGGAGCAAGTATACGTGGCACAAAAAAGCAGTCGGACTGCATGGGGGCGGAAGGGGGGGGGGGGGCGCGGTGTATGAAATAACAAGATATCTGAAGTGAAGAAATTCTGAATTGGACACACACACACACACACACACACACACACAATTTTTAACGCAGCTAGTGTGCTATTTCTTCATATCGTCATTCTTCAAAACCAGTTGCTGAAAATGATGAACAAAAATTTAAATGAAAGGCTGCCCTTTGCGGTGGGCAGCGACGTGTGAGGGGAAATGCTGACGTAACTGCCGCTCGACGCTACCACCAAAAACTGCAACGTTCAACTTCGCCACGTAATTCTGACACTCAGCTGCTATGTCGCTAGCGCTGGCAGAAATGAAAAAAACAGGTAAGTCGACATAAAGTGTTCAGGACAAATCCGATATATGACGACACCGAAGGACGAACCCACCGAACAACTTTTATCGTGGCACTTACACGCAGTTACCATTGTTAGCAAAGTGGTTATCGCCAAGCGTGAACGTGCAACGCTCTCCTTTGAATTCTTGCTGTAAAGTGAATAGGTTGCTAGATTATTGGTGTACAGAATATGTAACAATAAATCAATACTTAAATATACGGATCTAAAACCGGCAGCATATTTACAAAGTGCAGCCGATATGTTTATAGGCCAGTTCGTGGATATTTTTTCTGTCGATATATAGATACATTTTTTCGGTGCATAGGGCCCGATAATAATAATTTTTTAAATATCAATATATCAGATTCCAGATATTTTTAAAAATATCAACAGTCCTATTCTGAAGTGGATACACACACACACACACACACACACACACACACACACAAACAAACAAACCAACAAACCAACAAACCCACCCACCCACACCCACACCCACACACACACACACACTTTTCTACTATCGGACCACAGTGTCTCCAAAATGTTTACTCTTTTTTCAAGATTAAATATTAATTACATTTATGACGGTAGCGTTTGATTTTTGTTACAAGTCTATGATGGAGTCCATGAAGTTCCTATACAGCAGTGTCTCATTCAACACTTTCGCTACAAGGAGCGCAGTTTGAGCTACATCGTAAAACTGGCTTTCCCCCTCCCCCCCTCCCTTCACCATGTAAAGTTTAGTGTGTTGTATGGCTATCAGGAAGCAAATCACCGATTGCTGTGCAGCAAAAGTTTGTGTCCAGTTATGGAAAGAAAGCACCTGATGACCAAGTTAATCAGAACACGGATGGAAACTTTTTTCAGAAACGGGACCGGTTCAAAAGTGGACAAGCAGCGGCAGATTATCTGTTTCGGAGGAGACCGTGCGGTCTGTTCAAACGGCATTAACGAGGTCGCCAAAGAAATCTACTACACAAGCTTCGCTAGAGTTCAAAGTGCCAAGCCGGCCGTGTGACCCAGCGGTTCTAGGCGCTTCAGTACGGAACCACGCGGCTGCTACGATCGCACGTTCGAATCCTGCCTCAGGCATGGATGTGTGTGATGTCCTTAGGTTAGTTAGCTTTACGTAGTTCTAAGTCTATGGGGCTGATGACCTTAGTTGTTAAGTCCCATAGTGCTTAGAGCCATTTTTTTTCCAAGTTCCAAAGAGCACAGTGCATAAAGTGGTTCGCAAACGTCTGTGTATAAGGAGCAAATTTTTTAGGCATTATAACCAGATGATCGCCCAAAACATGAATGGTTTGCAATGGATATGGTGAACCATTTGGACGAGGGCAATGATTTGTTGAAGCGTGTATCTTTTGCCGATGAGGTTACATTTTGTGTTTGAGGCCCAATTAACCGCCATAATATCCGGATCTGGAGATCAGAAAATCCTCATGGCGTGCGAGAACACATTCGGGACAGTTCAAAGGTTGATGTACGTTGTGGGTTAATGCGTAATCGAGTGACTGGCCGATTTTTCTACCTTGAAAGCAATGGAAGGGGATATGTTTACCTCGACACGTTGATGAAATACGCCGTTCTCCAGCTACAGGATAGACAAGACATTATCATCTTTCAGCATGATGACGCTCCCTCTTTCACTGGGCTCTAGTAGTCCGCGATTTTCTTATTGAAACCTTCCTCAACAGTTGGGTTGGCAGATACGGCCCAATTACATGGCGCTCACTATCACCTGATATTACCCCCTTGGATTTCTTTCTTCGGAAGCATGTTAAAGACATTGTGCACAAAGTAGCCGGTCCTGATAGAGTGAAATTGCAACAGCGCATCACAGAGGCCATTGGCACGATCACACCAGACGACTTGCGGAATGTGTGGCAAGGGATTGAAAACCGGCGTGATATTTTTATGTAAGGTTCAAAATTTAATGAGTAGAGGCAGATGCGGTATAACGCATGTTTCATTTATTGTACCCAATAAAGAGTTACACAGTTTCGTTATCAGGGTAAACACTTATGGATACACTGCACACCTAGTTTCTCTGGGCGTTCCGTACCAGATCAGCCAAATATTTGGCCGCGCAATATCTTGCTGCATCCGGACGCATCGGAGTGCATCACTTATATCTCACTGCAGGCCGAGATTGGAATGTGTTCCAGAGGTAACTGCGAATATTGGGTTCAGATGTACTCTGAGATGTTGCCGTGGGATTGGGAATCGTGGTGGACCGCATCAAACCGGGAAGAAGACTGGTGAGCTCAAGAAACAAAAACAGTTTCTTGGCTAGTTTCGGAGGCGGTGCATGGACCTGGCGTTAGGTACCCCACAGACTTGACGACGAACAGATTTACAGTTGAATGTTACGCTTCTAGGCGCAGCCCGAGACATGAAAGGGATACGTTATAAAACTGAAAAAAAATCTTTCGGTATTCACGCCCAACGTTTTACGTGCATCTACCATTCCGATTTAGAAAGATGCTGTCAGGAAAGAAGGTCGTGAGGGATTGGGGAAGCTATCTGGCGCTAACTCTGGCCTTTCGGTCGGCAGGTTTAGCCGGGAGTTTTACGACTGTTCGGCGTCTTGAGGGAGCAGCAATGCGTCACCGGTCCATTAATATCAGACCACTACCGCCATCCACTGGGGAAACGAGAGATTTATTGCAGCACACTGCGGCACTTGGCTTTCACCAGCTATCACAACATCGAAACAGCGTCGGTCTACTCGGGCCCAAGTAAATGGCGGAAAAGCCAAAAGGAACAATTATTACTTGGAGAAACAAGAAGCCACCTGCATTGAGAGGTATATACATACGAAATAAATTATGTGGAAACACATTAAGACGACTGCCAGGTGGAATTCAGAATAGTTGATGCAGTAAGGAAGATATATAAGGGAGAAGAGACAGGTGGAAAATCATTCTAGCGACCATACGGGGCCAAAATGAAGAAATCTTTTGACAAAAGACTTAAGTGTTCCCTCACTGACCCTAAGACATTACTGAAGTGGGCATGGGAACTTTGAGGCTCGACCGTTGACCAATAGAAATACGAGGTGCTATCCCAAATTTTCGAGACTGGTGCTGCCATCTGTTGAAAACCTTACCTTTGCACTAATGATCACCATCACCCTCGAAGTAGTTCCCATCCTCATGTACACACTTCTGCCACCGGTCGAAGTCCTGTTCTTTGAGGGTGTTTACCACCGCCAGAATTGCTTCACGAATCCTCTCTAGAGTGTCGAACCGACGGCCTTTCGACTCGAGTTTCAGTTTTGGGAATAGCGCGAAGTCGCAAGGTGCCAAATCTGGCGAGTACGGTGAGTAAGGTACAACCGTCATGTTGTTTTTTGCGAAAATGTTGCTGGTGAGCAAGGAGGTGTGACAGGGCGCGTTGTCGTGATGCAGCATCCAGTTCCCTTGACACCAAAGTTCGGGCCGTCGTCGCCGCACGTTTTCACGGAGCCGTCGCAAAACGTCACAGCAGTACGCGGAGTTCACTGTTTGGTTGGTTGGGACAAATTCTTTGTGCACAATTGCCTTGGTATCAAAGAAAATGATGATCATGCTCTTCACCTGTCTCGCTTTGTTGGGTCTTGCAGAGCCCGGGCTCTTCCACTGTGACGATTGTTGCTTTGTCCCCCAAACACTTGTTGAATCGTTGCAAGGGTCTCCGTAGCACTTTTCCAGGCGTTCGCACAGAATTTGATACACACGCGCCGTTCTGTTCGCGGATCCATCGTAAAATCGCCGCACACCAAACACAGAGTGTTACGGAAACCACTGTGGTCACGCAACATCTCCTCCCAGCTGAATGCCACTCCACACACTGACTCATCAGATATGCATCTCTCGCCACCTAGCGGTGCAAAGATCTACTACTCTTACTTTCCAGATGGCAGCACCAGTCCCAAAAGTTTTTGATTCCACGTCGTATATCGCGTTGTCGGACGAGTCATGTTTTTTGTTACACAAGGACGATCAATGATGATATCCGGATATGCAGTCATCCATCAGAACAGCTGATTAAAACATGCACAGAACCATGGACACAGGGCGGTGGGTGCAGTAATTTACTATGCATGACATTCATCTGGGCTTCCATACGATCTGTGGTAATAAGAGATTACAAGGTATTGGACGTTCAAGCCTCATCACACAATGTTGAGGTCGAGTCTTGCGAGCTCTGCAAAGCTAGATTGGTGGTAAACTGGACGGCAGATTACAATGCTGGAAGCAGGCACAGGTGTTTCGAAACACTGCTCAACGTGCATCACTGAACATGACATTGCAGTGGGCATGGGATCAAGGAGATTGGACAGTTATCAAAAGAAATGTGTCACATGTTTCTTACTACCACAGGTCTAGGGTTATGTCCGAATATGCTGTCATCCACGTGAATGGCTGCTTGAAACATGCATCAAGCCAAGGATACATCCCAGTGCAGGCAGTGTTATGGAATGGAGGACATTCGCCTTGGGTTCCATGGGACCTGTCGTAGTAGTCGACGGGACCGTAACAACTTTGGGCTACCTGAACGTCGTTGCGGAACCACCTGCAGCGCTTCATGGTCCATGTCTTCTCCTATTGGGAGTATATCTTCCAGCAGTATAACTGTCTATGTCACAAGGACAGGAAACTAAAATTGTTTGATGAGTACGATAATGAACACACGATGTAGTCTTGGCCATCAAATTCCCCTGATCTAAACCAGATGGAAAACATCTGGAATGCCTCGATCACAAACCACCAGCCCATCACTTAGGGACCTGTATGACCCGTGACGCATATGTCCGGAAACCTACCAAGGACTTATCGAATCCATGCCACACATAGTCGCTGCTATATTACGTTCCAAAGGTGGAGCAACATTAATATTAGAAGTCAATATTACACAGCAAAGCAATACACAGAAGGGAATTCGAAAGGCAAGGGTCAGCACGCCTTTAGAAAGCATCGCTCCTGCGAAACGCAACTCGCCCTTTTTCCTCATGATATCTTGCGAACCATGGATGAAGGGTATCAGACGGATGCCATATTCCTTGACTTCCGGAAAGCGTTTGACTCGGTGCCCCACTGCAAACTCCTCACTAAGGTACGAGCATATGGGATTGGTTCCCAAGTATGTGAATGGCTCGAAGATTTCTCAAGTAATAGAACCCAGTACATTTTGCTCGATGGTGACTGTTCATCGGAGGTGAGGGTATCATCTGGAGTGCCCCAGGGAAGTGTGGTAGGTCCGCTGTTGTTTCCTATCTACGTAAATGATCTTTTGTATAGGGTGGATAGCAATGTGCGGCTGTTTGCTGATGATGCTGTGGTGTACGGGAAGGTGTCGTTGAGTGACTGTAGGAGGATACAAGATGACTTGGACAGCATTTGTGATTGGTGTAAAGAATGGCAGCTAACTCTAAATATAGATAAATGTAAATTAATGCAGATGAATAGGAAAAAGAATCCTGTAATGTTTGAATACTCCATTAGTAGTGTAGCGCTTGAGACAGTCACGTCGATTAAATATTTGGGCGTAACTTTGCAGAGCGATATGAAGTGGGACAAGCATGTAATGGCAGTTGTGGGGAAGGCGAATAGTCGTCTTCGGTTCATTGGCAGAATTTTGGGAAGACGTGATTCATCTGAAAAGGAGACCGCAAATACGACCTATTCTTGAGTACTGCTCGAGCGTTTGGGATCCCTATCAGGTCGGATTGAGGGAGGACATAGAAGCAATTCAGAGGCGGGCTGTTAGATTTGTTACTGGTAGGTTTGATCATGACGCGAGTGTTACGGAAATGCTTCAGGAACTCGGGTGGGAGTCTCTAGAGGAAAGGAGGCGTTCTTTTCGTGAATCGCTACTGAGGAAATTTAGAGAACCAGCATTTGAGGCAGACTGCAGTACAATTTTACTGCCGCCAACTTACATTTCGCGGAAAGACCACATAGATATCTAGGCGCGCAGTCCGGAACCGCGCGACTGCTACGGTCGCAGGTTCGAATCCTGCCTCGGGCATGTATGTGTGTGATGCCCTTAGGTTAGTTAGGTTTAAGTAGTTCTAAGTTCTAGGGGACTGATGACCACAGATGTTAAGTCCCATAGTACTCAGAGCCATTTGAACCACAAAGATAAGAGAGATCAGGGCTTGTACAGAGGCATATAGGCAGTCATTTTTCCCTAGTTGTGTTTGCGAGTGGAACAGGGAGAGAAGATGCTACTTGTGGTACGAGGTACCCTCCGCCACGCACCGAATGGTGGATTGCGGAGTATGTATGTAGATGCAGAATTAGCCACTCCGGTGATTACACCTGTATTAAGTAGCGGAACATGAAACTCGAGTCTAGGTTAGTACGGCTCACACGGGACGTGTTCCTCATGGCGAAGCACGCTAGACGTCCTACGTGGTTGCTCCACGCTCCGAACCGACCTGCTACATCTCACGGAACACAACGTCCTCCTCATCGTACCTAGGACCGCAGCTCTCTCCAGCGCCAGAGTCAGTTCTCTGCTGCTGCTGGCTCACTAATCACAGAGCTTATTTATGAAAATGGACGCGTGCAGAATAGATTTGTTGATTCTGTCAGTGATAGTACAAGAAGAGCGGACAAAATCGCGATGGAGATACTGGACTGGTCGATGTCTCAAACAGCAAAACGTTGGGCACACAGGCTGCACAGCGACTTGAGATACGTGTTAGTAGAGGTTATTCGTTTTTGCGTAACAAATATTCTCGATGTTTTACTGACTACTATCGCTATGAAGCAATGTACTTCATCAGATAGGTTTCTACATCGAGATTCATTTCGATGGAAGAGGAAATATTGTTGCACTTGCTCATCAACACCGAAAAAGATATTTAGCTCGCAAGATACAAACATGAGGCAGTCCATTAAACCAAGAGATAGGTATACATTCTTCACAGTGTTATAATGGGAAGAACTTCCAGTGTACAACTTGTGTTTACTTTCTGAGGTAGACTGGCAGTCACGTTAACATCTCTGTTCACTGGAGAACAAGAATACGATACAGTATTTATAATAAACAATATCGAGTATTGCAGATCATACTTCTATTAAATTTATAAGAACATCCCACAGTCCTTTAGGAAATAAACTAGTGCTAGAAACAAATTGGAGGTATCAGCTAGTTTTCTCTTCACAGGTCACGAAGTGATCAGTCACGCTATGGCAATGAGTAAGTCATATGGTGTACCATTTGTACAGACTTCTATAGCCCGTAAGCACTGACGTCATTACTTAATATTTAACCACAAGCAATTATGCCAAAAACAACGAGCTTTTGATAAATAATCATTGTGCTGTATACTTTCATAGCACACAAGTTATAACACGAAATGCATGAAATATGAAAAGCTTTTAAATGTTGTTATAACAATTCCTAACAGAAGATACGCGTTTTCGACAGATCCTCAATGTGCTGTTGCTTTTAAACAGCTTCTATTCACACCACATGCATTATAATATAAACGCCATGAAATATGGGGTTCAACTTCTTACGACTTAATACAATATAGTGTCTCCCAAGCTCTGCTTGTAACGTAAAACAGATGCTGCACTTCACTGGCCATGTTCCTCTCCATGGGTCAAAAATCAGGCATGGTAGAATCTTTCATTCACGCTTCGCAATGTAGTGGAGCGTGGAATTCCCCGCTGTTACGTCACCAGCTCCACGCCCATAAAACTTTTAGTCTCTGCTGGATGAGCCACCTAGAAGCCTATACAAGCTCTACTCCGCGAACCCACGTCCTCTGTCACATGGAGTGCAGGTTCTGCAAACCGCAGCCATAAAACTAGACACTAACACGACCAACACTAATCGATGTTAGCAGTTCTAAAACAGATGACTTTCATTAAGTACTTCTGGAAAATGTATGAAGCACTTTCTGATAATTTAAATCCTGTACTACTTTATCGAGAAACTTATTTTTATATGTCTTTTGGGGCAGTTCAGCACCAGAACAGTTAACAACAACCACAGCCATAAGTCTCTAAAATAATGTTTTAAAATTATCTCTATCATCGCTATTATATAGTCTAACAACCCTACCACAACAAAGGTCAAAAATTAATAATGATTGTAGTGTTGCTCACGCTGCTAAATATTGCATTCTCGGGCAACAACAAAGTTTATTATGTGGCAGGTGTCATTAGAGCACAGTTAATAAAGTCATTTCTTGAAATAATGGATAAACTAGGCACTCATCTTTTCGTGTTTCCCACGCTGGTCTCGTTGTGAACTCATGGCTCAATCGTCGAAAATCTAGGTAGTGATGATTCCAATCTCGGATGCAAAGAGGCCTAGGTGTTATTCCGCGATATTCAAAAGCTTTATAGATGTGTTTCATAAACCATTCTTGAAGATTAAACTTTTGGAAGTTAGAACAATGGTGATGGAAAAAAGTAATCACCACTCCGAATTTAAGTTACACTTCTTTTTTATTACTTTTGTTGCAATATCACGTAACTCGTTCCAAAACATCACTTCACAATATAAAACATACTTGAAAATATCTTCCTCGCTGTTAAAGTTCACATTTCATAAACTGACTACAATTTGCGTCTTTTTAACATGACGACCAAAGCTTGACTCTCTAATAACCGCTTACGCGCCCAAAAATGAGAGTTACAAGCACGTCAAAGATCATAGTGACAACAGAAAGAATACACATAAGAATAATATCATTGCAATATATACATATCAATGTATCGAAGTACCTCCACATTAATGAAATCAAATCTGAATGTTCTCACAGAAATATGTTAACTATTTTACAGAAACACAGTAGAATATTGCTGGTATCGAGACGCTGAGGTGAGGTGCTGTAATGGTTACGTAATTCAAGTACCATTACAATAGGAAGACCACATATTTTAAATACCTGGGATCCATTGTCATCTCCAAAAGTGAACCGAGCGAGGTGGCGCAGTGGTAAGACACTGGACTCGCATTCGGGAGGACGACGGTTCAATCCCGCGTCCGGCCATCCTGATTTAGGTTTTCCGTGATTTCCCTAAAATCACTCCAGGCAAATGCCGGGATGGTTCCTCTGAAAGGGCACGGCCGACTTCCTTCCCCATCCTTCCCTAATCCGATGAGACCGATGACCACGCTGTCTGGTCTCCTTCCCCAAAACCAACCAACCATCCAAAAGTGAGGCATATGTACCGCAGGAGACCAACTGACAACATCACTCCACCTTTGTTCTTGGGTTTTCTTCCCCAGGAAGTTTTGGAATCGAGCGTATACTTGTTCCGACGTTTACTTCTATGTCAGCGGAGTTTATACCAATTCAACGCGACTCGCATTCGGGAGAAAGACGGTTCAGACTCGTCGCGTCCGGCCATCCTGATTTAGGTTTTTCGTGATTTCCCTGAATCCCTTCATGTAAATGCCGGGATGGTTCCATTGAAAGGGCACAGCCGACTTCCTTCCTCATCGTTTCCTAATCCAATTGGACCGATGACCTCGCTGTTTGGTTACCTCCCCCGAATCAACCAACCAACCAATTCAACTACTCAATCTTCGCTCCACATTTTTACTATTCTGTGGATACAATTTTCATCCCAAGTTACACAGTATACATTGGAAAAAATATTACCCACGAGCCAAGGAGAATTACTCAGCGAAAAAAATCAACAAAAATTCTGGACGCAATTTTATTTCGGCCGCCACAGGACGCGGTGATTTATCTCGCACAAACGAGCGGATCGAGTTAGGCCCTGTATCAACGTCCAAGGATTCATTTATGGCCGAGAGCTCAACTGCGTGGGCTAAGTGAGATTAACGGGCGTTTACGAGCTCCAATTAATCTGTTGTAGACCTACGGGCCGCAGCCACACCGCTATATAAAACCGGCGGAAGCTTCAGCGTAACCGCTGGATTTCTCGCGGCTTGTTTCGTCAGCGAGAGACCATTAGGAACGCGCTATTATTGCGATCATATTATTCGTCTTGGCGAGGAGAAATGGTGGAGATTTGAGAATGGTTGTTATAATTAGCGTAAAAAACTGGAGTTGCTCTGTAGGCTTCCAGCCTTTTTTTGTGTGTATTATTTCGTTTCCTCAGCTTGAGAATGGGAAGGCAACAGCGTGCCAGTCGCTCTTAGGACCTTCATTCAGTGGAGAGGCAGCCCACTGAGGCCGCCACAGGGTGATTTAGGTGCCCCTACCAATAGGATTTACGTAACCCGCACCACCTTCAAAAAGAAAGCGCGAGATTTTCATACTCTCTCGCCCGCTGTGCGCAAACTATTAGTCCTACAGAAAAAATGGGCAGGACCTCTTTGTACTGGAATTAATGTAGTTAAATTTTGTGCTGAGATATGTTTTCGCTGGAGGCTACGGGTTTTGAGTTATTCAAGGAAAGCGCGTTTGAAGTTCACTTTCGTATGTTTTCCGGAATAACTGGAAAACTACGGCGTCTAGCGAAACGTATCCCACTACAAGATTCAACTACATTAAATTTCCTACAAAAATGTTCTGTTCATTTTTTCTTTACAACTAACAGTTTCCACTCAGCTAGTGAGAGAATATGAAATCTTGCACGTTGTATTTGAGTGTAGCAGGTTGCATAAAATCCACGGGCAGCTGAATCACTCTGTCTATATCCAAGATACGAGTTTTGATCAAATTTACTTTTTTTAATTTTAATTCAATGGTCCTTTAGTATTATCTTTACTTTTTTGGAACAAAAAGCGTCACATGGGGGCCATGTCTGTTGAATATGGAGTCTGAGGATTGTTACCCTATTGTCTGTGGCAAAAAAACTTCACGACCGAGCAAGAAAGTGGGAGCCGGTTTATATCACGGCGCAAAAGCCATGAATCTGAGTGCTTTTTGCGGACAGCCTCACGCAAACGGCGCTGGACTTGCAAGCAGAAATCCTTACTGATGGTTCGATCACCATAACAAGAACTCATTGTGCACTACGTTACACAGTAGGTATAACTTCATGACCGCACCTGTCGAACTTTTTCCTTCTTGGCGATCCAGGACGTTTCCGCTAGAATGACTGAGCTTTAGTTCAGACATCATATCCGTAAATGATTCAGTAGTTCTGCATCTATGTTATGTTGCGTCTCCTCAAAACTTGAAATCGCCACAGTTTTTGTTATGCATTCAATACTTTTGGGACAAATTTTGCCGCCACACGTTTCATACTCAAGAGGAATTTTCATGGCATGAGGCAGCTGACACATCAGCATCATCAACGATTTGAATGATAGTGCTTCGCTGAACGTTCATGATCATTTCTTTCAGTGGTTCATCGTTTGATGACGTGTTGCAGCATCGTAATTTTCAACGTCTTATCCTAAACGCTCGTAACATTCGTAGACTCTTGTTTTACCCATTCAGACTCCCCAATGTAATTTATAAAAAAAATTTGATGCACTTCCTTTACTTACTACAGCAAAATTTAGTACGAACTCCCTGGGCAATTTTTACACAAAATAAGTTACCATCGATACTACCAGACCGCATGCAACATGTTTGAAAACTGACAATAGGCTAAAGAACCATTATGGCTAACATTGTATTACACGATCAAAAGTATCCAGAAACCCGTATGTAATGTGGAATTGACAACTATATGTCACGACAGGCGGACCCATCGATATAAAATGTAGGAGGGAGTAATGTGTTGTCAACAGAAAGTAATAAAATGGAACATCTACAGCCGTTCTTACTATGTCATTTATTATATGGCTACCAGACCAGTTTCGCGGCTTCAGCGCACCATCTTCAGGCCTTAGCTGACGCTGAAGGGCTTAACACCGTCCGTATACGCGATTCATCAGTGGCCAACTTCTGTAACGGTTTTCCCAGGGTACCTTTAACAGCAGTGTTGTCTCTCCAACCATCAACTATCTACTTGGAGAGACAGCATCACTCTTGTAGGTAGTCTGCGAAAACCAGTTATAGATGTCTGCCGCTGACGAAATGTGTATACGGATGGTGTTAACCCCCTCACCGTCAGCTAAGACCCGAAGATGGTGGACTGAAGCATCGAAACTGGTAGCCATATAATAAATGACATATTTTATTACAAAAATGAACGGCCGAAGTCCCTCAGACCTCCAGTCACAAAAATGGACATTCAAAACAGCAGAATGGGTTGGTCAGGAGAGCTCAGTGACCATCATGTAGTTCCTGTTGTGATGTGCTGTCTATTGCTTCCTTTATATTTAGGAAGGGAAGAAGGAAACAATTTATGTTTTATTGTGGGAGCAACCTACAACACTGACAAGGTATTTTCATTAGATATCTAAGAATATGTGACCTATACGTCTCAATTTAACTGTCACAGATGCAAGGCACAAAATATGCAAGTAGTATGTAGGCTGTATGAGGAAGTGATGCTCATACTTTCGTTTCACAGGCTGTAATACACCGAGGCGCCAAAGAAACCGGTATAGGTATGCATATTCAAATACAGAGATATGTAAACAGGCAGAACACGACCCCCCGTCGGCAACGCCTATATAAGACAACAAGTGTCTGGCGCAGTTGTCAGATCGGTTACTGCTGTTTCAATGGCAGGTTATCAAGATCTGAGTGAATTTGAACTTGGTGTTATAGTCGGCGCACGAGCGATGGGACTCAGCATCTCCGATGTAGCGTTGAAGTGGGGATTTTCTGATACGACTAATTCACGAATGTACCGTGAATATCTGGAATCCGGTAAAGCATCAAATCTTCGACGTCGCTGCGGCCGGAAAAAGATCCTGCAAGAACAGGACCAACGACAACTGACGAGAATCGTTCAACGTGACAGGAGTGCATCCCTTCCGCAAATTGCTGCAGATTTCAGTGCTGGGCCGTAACCAAGTATCAGCGTACGAACCATTCCACGAAACATCATCGATATGGGCTTTCGGAGCCGAAGGCCCACTCGTGTGCCCTGGATGATTGCACGACACAAATCTTTACTCCTTACCTTGGCCCGTCAACACCGGCACTGTACTGTTGATGACCGGAAAGATGTTGGCTGGTCGGACGAGTCGCGTTTCAAATTGTATCGAGCGGATGGACGTGTACGGGTATGGAGACAACCTCATGAATCCATGGACCTCGCATGTCAGCAGGAGACTGTTCAAGTTAGTGGATAAACTGTAATGGTGTGGGGCGTGTGCAGTTGGAGTGATATGGGACCGACCCCAAATAAATATCGACACGACTCTGACACGTAACACGTACTTAAGCATCCTGTCTGGTCTCGTGCATCCACTCATGTCCATTGTGCATTCCAACGGACTTGGGCAATTCCAGCAGGACAATGCGACACTCCACACGACCACAATTGCTACAGAGTGGCTCCAGGAACACACTTCTAAGTTGAAACACTTCCTCTGACCACCAGACTCCCCAGACATGAACATTATTGAGCACATCTGGGATGCCTCGCAACGTGCTGTTCAGAAGAGATGTCCAACCCCTCGTACTCTTATGGATTTATTGACAGCCCTGCAGGATTAACGGTGTCAGTTTCCTCCAGCACCACTTAAGACATTAGTCGAGTCGATGCCACGTCGTGTAGAGGCATTTCTCCTGCTCGCGGTGACCCTACACGATATTAGGCACGTCTACCAATTTCTTTGGCTCTTCAGTGTATATACCACAGTGTACCACACATTAACGCTAGTATTTGAAAAAATGCAATTATTGGTGACTTATGTAATCAGTATTACAGTCTAATGAAATAATGATACCAGTGATTTAAAAAAAAAATTCGTGTCATGACCGAAACACAATTCGATCCTATTGGTTTTGCCCGTCAGAAAATTACATTATACCCCTCATGGGGTGATTAATCCAAGATTGCTAACCACTACGCCACCCTGGCACACTGGCTCTGCACAATTGCACAGACTGTCTTAGCACGCCTCACCCCTCATTCCAAATTCCCGTTCGCGCCATTTGGGCTGGATTGAGGAGGGAGCGTGCTATGGTAGTCCATGCAGTTGTGCTAAGCCAATATGCCAGGGTGGCTTAGTGGTTAGCATATCTGCCTACTGAGCAGAAGACCCAGGTTCGAATCCCAGATTTGGTATAAATTTTGAATTATCTCTTCAGTCGGCATATAAAACCATACATGTTTGAGACTTGAAAAGCTCTCTCATACCATATAGTTCCCTTGAGAAATGGGCTGCCCTTCCTCCACAGACGTTCACACACCTCACTAAAAGTGTCCCAGCACAGTTCAAGTCGTCGTAAGGGGAAGGGTGGACGCACTCCGTATTAACGTCCACTGATAGTCGTCCGGATATTTTTGATCAGATAGAGTGCACGTATTTTTCACACCGGAATTTCCTTTACTTTTCGACACACCTAACATTTTCCGCAAAAAAAACATACTTGCAAAGATTTACGGCAGATTTGCAACAGAGTCTGCATCATCTCAACGTTGTAAAGCGTTCGACGAAACATCTGGTAGCGCAAATAAAGCAGCCAGCTCAAAACAGCGGCGAGCAAGTAAACTCTCTCACTCGGGGTGCCTGTGACGTGCCGGTACATACTCGTATTCCCGTGCGCGGCACGGTTTTTTTCGGTCGGCATGGAAAGTTGCTAAGGAGGGTGGGATAAATTCGGTAACTGTCCGCCAGAGCGCACGGAATCGCCGTCTAACTCTTTAATTAATACGTGCCGCCCTAATTTAATTTTAACGCCGACGAGAGATAACGCGCGGACTCTAAATGGAAATTTTATGAACTCGTTCGAGACGGAAACTGCGTCTCCTTTTTATTTCGCAGTAATGAGGGCGGAAGGGAAACATGTACTAAAAGGAACGAGACTAAAGAGAGTATGTGCAGTCGAATACTTAGGGCGCCACGATAAACAGCATTTCTTTCAGAGGTATCGCTATTCCAAATAAGCAGTGACGCGAGGTACTTACTGTCATACCACTGCTAGATCCAAGTCGTATCTACATATTTTCGGTGCGTGCTTGACGCGCAAGGCTTTTGAAGTATGAACGAGACTGTTTTCCGTTAACTGTTCCTCTTTAATCCTTTTTCCAGGTCGTCCGCTAGGGTTAATTCACCGGGTTAGTTAGCTAAGGAGCTCTATCATGTGGCATCGAAAACGCAAGACCATTTTTATACTTACACAGATAGGCTTATTGTTTTCACATAAGAAAGAAAAATATACCTTGTCTAGTCACATTAATGTGACCACCAGTCAAAAGGCTGAATAACCGCCTTCTGCAGCGCAGACAGCTGCGAGACGTGCAGGGGGAGAACCAGGGTTCCGGGAGGTACAGACAGGAATCTCGAGCCACGCCAATTCCAGTTGAGGATCCCCGGCGCAAACAGTCCACTCGAGGTGGTCCCACAGGTTCTCGATTGGGTTTTAATATGGGGAGTTTGTTCAGCGGCTCGGTAAACATATGCTAGCGCTTTCAGAACTACGAACGTACGCTGAGAGATGTGGGCACCTTGCATTGCTCTGCTGGTAAATGCCATCGTGCCGAACAAATACAAACTACACGCAGGGTGGACGGTCTCGAAGCATGGATACTCGTACATACTTGTAATGATCCATTTTGCATTCCTGAATGACTATGACGTAGGGAATGCGCCACGAACACATTCCGTAGACCTCAACGGCCTCCCCTCTGGCCTGAACACTTCTGACGATTGTTGCAAGGTGTTTTCTTTCAGATGTGTCACGCCGATGTAGCATAAAGTGTGATTCATCTGAGAGAGCCTCCTGTCGCCAGTTAGTGGACGTCCAGATATGGTACTAGCGTCCAAATTACAGCCTTCATCGCCTATGAACAGTCAGCATGGGTGGGACAACAGTCAGCGCGGGTGCATGAACGAAGCGCCTGTTGCGAAGGAGGCCCATACACAGCAATTTTCATTGAACGATCGTTGGGGCGACACTGTTGGTAGCCCCTTGGTTCACCTGAGCGGCGAGCTCCTCAACAGTCAGTCTATTCGCTCGTACACATCTCTGTAGCCGTCATACATCCCTCACTTTAACCATGGCGATACGCGAACAGTTTACAAACTTACCTGTTTGGAAAATGCTTCCACCCTTCCACTGATCATGCTCGTTTTCCGATTTTTCACAACGACCGCACTGTTTTCCGCGTCCCCCCCCCCCCCCCCCCCGCCGATACGTTTTATACACCCTCCACTGCTACTGCTGCTACCTGCTGTCTATGAGTGGTTATTGCACGTTGACGTCGACCATAGGCGGTGGTCACATTAATGTGCTGCAGATTTCAATACTGGCCCATCAACAAGTGTCAGCGTGCGAACCATTCAACGAAACATCATCGATATGGGCCTTCGGAGCCGGAGGCCCACTCGTGTACTCCTGATAAATACAGCACGACACAAAGCTTTACGCCTCGCCTGGGCCCGTCAACACCGACATTGGACTATTGATGACTGGAAACATGTTGCCTGGTCGGACAAGACTCGTTTCAAATTATATCGAGCGGATGGACGTGTACGAGTACGGAAACAAGCTTATGAATACATGGACGATGCATGTGCGCAGGGGACTGTCCAAGCTGGTGGAGGCTCTGTAATGGTGTGGGGCGTGTGCAGTTGGAGTGATATGGGACCCCTGATACGTCTAGATGCGTCTCTGACAGGTGACGCGTATGTAAGCATCCTGTCTGATGACCTGCGTCGATTCATAT
The DNA here is from genome assembly GCF_023898315.1 of Schistocerca nitens. NCBI lineage: Eukaryota > Metazoa > Arthropoda > Insecta > Orthoptera > Acrididae > Schistocerca > Schistocerca nitens. Next base: position 204,411,596 of record NC_064623.1, read on the forward strand.
TGACTGTACATTCCGACGGCCTTAGGCAATTCCAGCGGGACAATGCGACACCCCACAAGTCCAGAATTGTCACACAGTGGCAGGCACTCCGCTGGTCACCAAGCTCTCCAGACATGAACATTATTGACCACATCTGGGAAGCCTTGCAACGTGCTGTTCAGAAGAGATCTCCACCTCCTCGTACTCTTACGGATTTATGGACACCGCTGCAGGATTCATGGTGACAGTCCCCTCCAGCACTACTTCAGACATTAGTCGAGTCCATGCCATGTCGTGCTGCAGCACATCTCCGAGCTCGCGGGGGCCCTACGCGATATTAGGCAGGTGTACCAGTTCCTTTGGCTCTTTAGTTAAGTCAGTGCAATCAAAAGGAGCGGCGATTTATGCCATCTATTTTGATACTCGAAAACTCGCTCATCCAAACCTACAGCGTACGTCCCCTTGACGTAGAATCAGGAAATTTACTAAGAAGGGAGGCTTCACAGCACAACTAAAGGATAAACTCAGAAAATTGCTACCTTGTATTTATATAAAAAATTATCCTTTTGTCATTTGTCAACCGACTTTAAATTTAAATTATCGAAAGTCTTAAAATCCCTGGGACCGATAACTTACTGGTATCTATGTGGAACATCATCATCATCATCATCAAGACTGATTATGCCTTACAGCGTTCAGTTTGGAGCATAGTCCCCCTTATAAAATTCCTCCATAATCCCCTATTCAGTGCTAACATTGGTGCCTCTTCTGATGTTAAGCCTATTAGTTCAAAATCATTCTTAATCGAATCCTACCCTCTACTGCTGAACCCATGAGTCTCTTGGGTGACCTTGCTTCTCCCATGCGTGTAACATGACTCCACCATCTAAGCCTGTTCGCCCTGACTGCTACATCTATAGAGTTCATTCCCAGTTTTTACTTTATTTCCTCATTGTGGACAGCCTCCTGCCATTGTTCCCATCTACTAGTACCTGGAATCATCCTAGCTATTTTCATATCCGTAACCTCAACCTTATTGATAAGGTAACCTAAGTCCACCCAGCTTTCGCTCCCATACAACAAAGTTGGTTCGAAAGATTGAACGCAGAAGAGAGTAGATCGTAGCTGAGCGCTCACTGCATTAGCTTTGCTACACCTCGCTTCCAGTTCTTTCACTATGTTGCCATCCTGTGAGAATATGCATCCTAAGTACTTGAAACCATCCACCTGTACTTTGTTCCTCCTATTTGGCACTCCATCCGTTTATATCTCTTCCCCACTGACATTACTTTCGTTTTGGAGATGCTAATCTTCGTACCACAGTCCTTACATTTCTGATCGAGCTCTGAAATATTACTTTGCAAACTTTCAATCGAATCTGCCATCACAACTAAGTCATCCGCACATGCGAGACTGCTTATTTTGTGTTCACATTTCTTAATCTCACCCAGCCAGTCTACTGTTTTCAACATATGATCCATAAATAATATGAACAGTGGAGACAGGTTGCAGTCTTGTCTTACCCCTGAAACTACTCTGAAGCACGAACTCAATTTACCGTCAACTCTAACTGCTGCCTGACTATCTATGTAAAGACCTTTAATTGCTTGCAAAAGTTTGCCTCCTATTCCATAATCTCGTCGAACAGACAATAACTTCCTCCTAGGAACACGGTCATATGCCTTTTCTAGATCTATAAAGCATGTCGATAACAGGGAAAAATTCGCCGGGACTGTCGGTCCCCTGAATGTACGAACTGTTTATACACACAATTAATTTTGAACGGATCCCTGAGTGCGCGAGGCCTACCCGCACCTGGCCAGTTATTTTTGGTCCAATGTCGCGGCCGCTGTCACGGATAACAGGCTTGGTTTGGACACCGTAATCACTGTCTTCTTTCGGCGAAAGACGATCAGTGCCGATAATAACCGCCTGTATGAACGGTCAGTGCGGTGGCTCGCTTGCCGGCCTCAGTGGTGTGGAGCCAATGGGAGCCTGGCGCGCCGAACACAACGCTCAGAGCGTAACGGGGGCCGCGGCGAGCTACGGTCGCGCACATCAAAGGTCGCGCACCAAATGTTATAAAGCGGGGCTGCCGCGCTCTCGGGACCCACACGCGGCTTTGATCCGCCAGTCCTGCACACTCTGTGACCGGATGTCGATTTCCGAATTGCCGGCGTGCTGCGGCGCGCCCCTCGCAGAACGCTCGGTCTGACTGCGGCCGCAATATCGGCGTACATACGGCAGGCGCGCAGACTCACTGGAAATAGAATTCACCCTCGCCTTTTGTTTTCAATCAAACTGTTGGGCGGCGCTGTCTGCCAGCACACGGTGACTCAACAGTACGCGGCTTTCCAAAAAGATTCGGCTGATTTCAAACGACGATGTCTTCCGCACCAAAGAAGACAGAAAAACTTGGGGTGAATTTCGACTTGTGCATCGAAACTAGAAATTTAGCTTCGCGCCGGTTGTAAGTTCCCTGTCCGTGTGGCTGCCGGAAAGGACTGCCCATCTGCAACCAGCGCGCTCGCTCGTTCATAGCCCAGTGCGCGTCCAGTCGAAAAGGGAACATCTATATAAACAATTTAGCAGACAATCTGAGCGGCCGTCTTAGGCTCTTTCCGGACTTAGGCTCTTTATCGACTATAAAGTCAGCAGAAGATCAAAACAAATTGCAAACAATGGATCTGAGCAGTATAGGACTCAACATCTGAAGTCATCAGTCCCCTACAACTTAGAACTACTTAACTAACATAAGGACACCACACACATCCATGGCCAAAGCAGGATTCGAACCTGCGACCGTATCGGTCGCGCGCTTCCAGAATGAAGCGCCTAGAACCGCTTGGTCACACCGGCCGGGCAACGAATTGCAAAACGATTTAGAAAAGAAACGTGTATGTTTCCGAAATATGCAGTTGACTTTAAATAATGTGAAGTCTGACGTCATCCACATGAGTGGTAAAATGAGCCGTGCGGGATTAACCGAGCGGTCAGAGGCGCTGCAGTCATGGACTGTGCGGCTGGTCCTGGCGGTGGTTCGAGTCCTCCCTCGGGCATGGGCGTGTGTGTTTGTCCTTAGAATAATTTAGGTTAAGTAGTGTGTAAGCTCAGGGACTGATGACGTTAGCAGTTAAGTCCCATAAGATTTCACACACATTTGAACTTTTTTTTTTCTTTTGGTAAAAGAAATCCGTTAAACTTCGGTTACCTGATAAATTAATGAAATCTAAGAAATAAATTCAACTAAAAAAATGGTTCAAATGGCTCTAAGCACTATGGGACTTCTGAGGTCATCAGTCCCCTAGACTTAGAACTACTTAAACCTAACTAACCTAAGGACATCACACACATGCATACCCGAGGCAGCATTCGAACCTGCGACCGTACCAGCAGCGCGGTTCCGGACTGAAGGGCCTAGAACCGCTCGGCCACAGCGGCCGGCAAATTCAACTAAATACCTAGAAATTGCAATTAAAACAAACTGGAAAGAACACACAGAAAACGTTTTGGGGAAGGCGAACCAAAGACTGCGATTTATTGGCAGAATACTTGAAAGATGCAACAAATCTACTGAAGAGACGGCCTACATTTCGATTGTCCGTCCTCTTTTGCAGCACTGCTGCGCGGTGTGGAATCCTTACGAGATAGGACTGACAGAGTACATCGAGAAATTCAAAGAAGAGCAGCACGTCTACTGTTATCGAGGAATAGGGGAGAGGGTGTCACGGACATGCTACAGGATTTGGTGTGGAGATCACTAAAACAAAGGCATTTCTCGTTGCGGCGGGGTCTTCTCACGAAATTTCTGTCACTATCTTTCTTTAGCTGAAGCCGACCTACATAGGGAGAAACGATCATCATAATAAAATAAGGGAAGGATATATTAGTTTCTTCTTTTCTGCGCGCTGTTCCAGAGTGAAATAATAGGGAATTTTGAACGTGGTTCGATGAATCCTCTGCCACCCACACAAATGTGATATGCAGCGTGTACATGTAGATGTAGATGAAACAGCAACAAAGAGCGTTTTGCGGCGTCCATTTCAACAGGTCGAATTCAGTGCGTGGGAAAAGTTGCAATTGCGATCCCTGCTGTCTTAGAAACGAGCACCCTGGATTTGATATTGCTTCTACCCTCACCGACTTAGTTATGTTCATCTCCTTTGCCCATTCTCTGTAACTACCGCTCGAGAAGAGCTCGTTAACTCGATTCTGGTTAGCTGTACAGAAATAAAATTAAAATCACGCAGCCGTACTCCATTATTATGTATCACAGTGAACAAGTATGTCCGCGTTAGGCAATACCGGCTCCATAAAACTGTGCAACATGTGAAGCAGAGTACAGTTTCTCGCAGTCGCGATCGTTTGACTTCGGAGTATCAAAATTTCACAAAGGCTGTCTTCCAGTTTTCAGTTTTCTCCGTTCGAATTCTTATGTCACGTAGTGAGAGCTGTTAAGATTACGACCACATTTTACACCGTATAAGTCCGATACTGTCGAGAAACGTACCCAATACAAAATATTCGCTACTCGTTACTTTTGGTACGGAATGTCATTAATGATGTAGCTAGTATACACAAATATATTTTTTTGGAGAATCATGAACTTGTTGGCATAACCGTGATCGTGAATGCCCCGTTTGAGTGGGGTCTCTTTCCATAACAACATTCTCCATACCGATGAACAGCCACGGTGGCTATATTGGCATTAATGGTAACAGCTCAGTCTGCAAGAGATGAAGTGACTGTACTGTGCCCGCACCTTGTGGTCGTGCGGTAGCGTTCTCGCTTCCCACGCCCGGGTTCCCGGGTTCGATTCCCGGCGGGGTCAGGGATTTTCTCTGCCTCGTGATGGCTGGGTGTTGTGTGATGTCCGTAGGTTAGTTAGGTTTAAGTAGTTCTAAGTTCTAGGGGACTGATGACCATAGATGTTAAGTCCCATAGCGCTCAGAGCCATTTGAACCATTTGATTGACTGTACTGTCAAAATAATTCCAGACTGAATCGCTGCGCCATTTCTTCACGTCGGCTACTCACTATAGGGAGCCTTGGCACTTCTGCGCATGGCGTGTCCGAGCTCTGCAGCGCCAAGGCACCACAACGTCTACTAGCGGATCAGGACTCTCTGGGCACCTATCAGTGGACACCTCGGGTGTGTCCACCATTCGCCTTTATGACGGCTTGAACTCCGGTGGTGACACTTTCAACGATGTGTCTGAATGTCTGTGGAGGAACAGCGGACTACACTTCCTCAAGAGACGAAAGCAGAGTAGTTAGTGAGGTTGGACGCTTGGTTCGGGACCAAAGATGTTCGATTGAGTTGAGGTGCGGATTCTGGGCAGGCCAGTCCATTGCCCACGAACCATTGCCTCACAGACATTGGTTCACAACAGAACGCATTGTCATCTTGATAGAAACATAGTCTCCGAACTGTTCCTCTACTGTACGCAGTGTGCTGTGGCCTTCTCCACCAGACATCACGGCTCCTAGAGTATCAGCAACCAAACTAACAGCCTGCAGCTGCGGGTTGCTCGCTTCGCAGGCACACCGAAGCACTACACAACCGACAGGCAATATTGATGAACGGCCACAACAACAACAACTACTATTACTACACAGCAAAGACACCAGCGGCCATCATAAGGAAGAGGTCGCTGCAGATCCCGGAACTATTTTCACACGTCAAACCACCTGATGGAAAATAGTTCCAGGTACTCATACGCCGAAGCGCTATAAAGGCCGGCGCTCGGCCGCACATCGGCATTTCATCGACCGCCAGCAGACGTGGATAGCTGCCGCCCCGGCAGCCCCGCTTGGATCTTCTCGCTGATCTCTGGATTAGGCTTGGTATATCGGAGAAGTCTCTTTCAGTTGTTTTCTACATTATTCTTGCATGTAGTTGTGATTCCAAGACAAATCACTGTTTTGTGTTGGTGTTATACTGGGAGAATTTGTTTTGGTTAATTGAACAGTCCAATAAATTGTTTTCGGACTTTGAGATCGTTAGTTTCTTCTGCTTACGCAGACATATCACAGCGCAATAAGGGGATACCTCCCTAACCACTAAAAACGTTCCTCGTACCGTAATACAGCCTTCTCCGTACTTCACAGTTGCCATTTCACATAACGGCAGACGTTCTCCAGGCGATCGGCAAACCCAAACGCTTCCATCGGATTGCCACAGGGCACAGAGTGATCAATCACTCTAAATTACTCGTTTCCAGTTAAACACTGCCCAGTGGCGCCAACGGCCTTGCCGTAGTGGTAACACCAGTGCTCGTCCGATCATCGAAGCTAAGCGCTGTCGGACTGGGCTAGCATCCAGTCTGCCGAGCGCTGTTGGCGAGCGGGGTGGCACACGCCCTTGTGAGGCCAACTGAGGAGCTACATGATTCAGAAGTAGCGGCTCCGGTCTCGTAAACTGGCATATGGCCGGGAGAGCGGTGTGCTGACCACGTGACCCTCCATGTTGGCGTCCGGTGACGCCTGTGGGCTGAGGATGACACGGCGGCCGGTCGGTACCGCTGGGCCCGCCAGGGCCTGTGGACTGAGTTTACGTATTTACTATCCTGTGGCGTCGGTCTTTACACCACCTCAAACGTCGACCAGTACTGACTTCAAAAATGAGTCGCTTATGAGGAGCTGCTCGACACTCACACTCCATTACTTTTACATGCTTACGCAAAGTCACTGTGCTAGCTGAACTGTTGGTAGCACTTTAGAACTCACGAGTGGTGACTTCCGCCGAGTCCGTCAGATTTTTTACAAACACCCACCGCAGTGCTCACTGATGTCTGTCCGTGCCTGGTGTTGCGTTAGCTGTGTTTGTCCCTTCGCGTATCTACTTCAGAATCACGTCAGCAAACGTTGACTTGGGCGGCTTTAGAATGGCTGACATGTGACTGAAGAATTTATTACTCAGCTGACATCTAATGTCGAGTCTACTTTTGAATTCACTGAACTGTCTTAACTAAGGCCATTCAGCGGTTATTGCTTCTCTACTCACGACACAATACTCTCCTGATATATACTACTGGCCATTAAAACTGCTACACCACGAAGATGACGTGCTACAGACGCGAAATTTAACGGACAGGAAAAAGATGCTGTGATATGCAAATGATTAGCTTTTCAAAGCATTCACACAAGCTTGGCGCCGGTGGCGACACCTACAAGGTGCTGGCATTAGGAAAGTTTCCAATCGATTTCTCATACACAAACAGCAGTTGACCGGCGTTGCCTGGTGAAACGTTGTTGTGATGCCTCGTGTAAGGAGGAGAAATGCGTACCATCACGTTTACGACTTTGATAAAGGTCGGATTGTAGCCCATCGCGATTGCGGTTTATCGTATCGCGACATTGCTGCTCGCGTTGGTCGAGATCCAATGACTGTTAGCATTATATCGAATCGGTGGGTTCAGGAGGGTAATACGGAACGCCGTACTGGATCCCAACGGCCTCGTATCACTAGCAGTCGAGATGACAGGCATGTTATCCGCATGGCTGTAACGGATCGTGCAGCCACGTCTCGATCCCTGAGTCAACAGATGGGGACGTTTGCAAGACAACAACCATCTGCACGAACAGTTCGACGACGTTTGCAGCAGCATGGACTATCAGCTCGGAGACCATGGCTGCGGTTACCCTTGACGCTGCATCACAGACAGGAGCGCCTGCGATGGTGTGCTCACCGACGAAGAACCAGGGTGCACGATTGGCAAAACGTCATTTTTTCGGATGAATCCAGGTTCTGTTTACAGCATCGTGCTGGTCGTGTCCGTGTTTTGTGACCTCTAGGTGAACACACATTGGAAGCGTGTATTCGTCATCGCCATACTGGCGTATCACCCGGCGTGATGGTATGGGGTGCCATTGGTTACACGTCTCGGTCGCCTCTTTTCGCATTGACGGCACTTCGAACAGTGGACGTTACATTTCAGATGTGTTACGACCCGTGGCTCTAGCCTTCATTCGATCCCTGCGAGACCCTACATTTCAGCAGGATAATGCACGACCGCATGTTGCAGGTCCTGTAGGGCCTTTCTGGATACAGAAAATGTTGGACTGCTGCCCTGGCCAGCACATTCTCCAGATCTCTCACCAATTGAAAACATCTGGTCAATGGTGGCCGAGCAACTGGCTCGTCACAGTACGCCACTCACTCTTGATGAACTGTGGTATCGTGTAGAAGCTGCATGGGCAGCTGTACCTGTACACGCCATCCAAGCTCTGTTTGACTCAATGCCCAGACGTATCAAGGCCGTTATTACGGCCAGAGGTGGTTGTTCTGGGTACTGATTTCTCAGGATCTATGCACCCAAATTGCGTGAAAATGTAATCACTTGTCAATTCTAGTATAATATATTTGTCCAATGAATACCCGTTTATCATCTGCATTTCTTCTTAGTGTAGCAATTTTAATGGCCAGTAGTGTAATTACGTTATACCTGATACATCTCATTCTCAGGTCCACGATAACAATGATAGACGCTGAAGAAATGAATTAATATTTGTGCCACGGGCGGGACTTTGGCCTTTGTCTCCTCGCTATCTAGGCAGGTATGCCAGCCATTATATCACCGCAGCAGTGTATGTAATCAGCTACAACGACTAACCTAGTTCAGCGCCCTCCCTAACAGAAACTTCAATTCACGTCTGCAGCTTATTTTCTCCTTCTTAAATCGTCATTATTTCCGAGACTACGGTATTGGAATAGCACCCCAGCATCGGATGTAATGGGGAAATCCTGCTGAAGACACGAACTGAAGTTTGTGTGAGAGGGCAGTCTTTGTAGCTGTGTTAACCTACGCTGATGTGGTGGTGTAATGGGTAGCACACCTGCCGGGTAAACAAAGAAACCCAAGTCCTGGCCGTGGCACAAAATGTAATTAATTTCTTCGGCTTCGATCAACGTTACAATGCTCCCCACTTCCTTTTACGCTGGCGGGTCCGCACCTCGTGGCATCTAGGGGTCACTTCTTTCGCATTTCACAGCGGTGTCCGGATACTTTTGATGAGACAGCACATAGAATACGGCCGCCGGAATGCAGTAGGTGTCTTTCAGCCACTTGTCGTATCCCTGTTGAAAAACCCAGTTCCCAATTTTTAGCACTGTGGGATATCGAAAAGCCATACGGAGGCAACCGTAGCGTGTGAAACGAAGAAATACGAATACCGCAGACTCCATAGGCGTCAGACAGGAAGAAGACAAGAGGAGTGGCACGCAGTCTCACAAATTACTTGTTCCGCTGGAAACAGAAACTGGAAGGAGGATACCGAATTGGCACGTTTAACGTTTCCGTTACTCCGTCCGTTGAGGGTAATAAAATTGAGGGGACAGGGGATCTACATCTACATCAATACTCCGCAAGCCACCCGACGGTGTGTGGCGGAGGGTACCTTGAGTACCTCTATCGGTTCTCCCTTCTATTCCAGCCTCGTATTGTTCGTGGAAAGAAAGATTGTCGGTATGCCTCTATGTAGGCTCTAATTTCTCTGATTTTATCCTCATGGTCTCTTCGCGAGATATACGTAGGAGGGAGCAATATACTGCTTGACTCCTCGGTGAAGGTATGTTTTCGAAACTTCAACAAAAGCCCGTACCGAGCTACTGAGCGTCTCTCCTCCAGAGTCTTCCACTGGAGTTTATCTATCATCTCCGTAACTCTTTCGCAGCAGTATTCAAGCAGTGGGCGAACAAGTGTACTGTAACCTACTTCCTTTGTTTTCTGACTGCATTTCCTTAGGATTCTTCCGATGAATCTCAATCTGGCTTCTGCTTTACCGATGATTAATTTTATACGTTCATTCCATTTTAAATCACTCCTAATGCCTACCCCCCCCCCCCCCCCCTCCAGATAATTTATGGAATTGACTGCTTCCAGTGGCTGACCTGCTATATTGTAGCTAAATTAAATGATAAAGGATCTTTCTTTCTATGTATTCGCAGCACATTACACTAGTCTATATTGAGATTTAATTGCCATTCCCTGCATCATGCGTCAATTCGCTACAGATCCCCCTGCATTTCAGTACAATTTTCCATTGTTACAACCTCTCGATATACTACCGCATCATCCGCAAAAAGCCTTAGCGAACTTCCGATGTTATCCACAAGGTCATTTATATATATTGTGAATAGCAACGGCCCTAAGACACTCCCCTGCGGCACACCTGAAATCATTCTTACTTCGGAAGGCTTCTCTCCACTGAGATTGACATGCTACGTTCTTCTACGATCTTCCGAGTTGCCCCGGATCGGACACGAAATGGGTGTGAGAAAGATATCGTGCGAGTAACGAAGCGATCCGGTAAGCAACGAAACATTTCTTCGACTCTCGTGGAATATTCGTTATTCAGTAACAAATACATACGGTATGGAACAGCTCTACATGATATAGCAGGCGAGAAGAAGGTAAACTGAGAAAAGAGTTAAAAAACTTTGCAGTGCTCACTAACACACAGAATCTAAAAAAATTGCACTATCGTTACATTCATTCGTAACAAGTAAAGTATGACTGAAAAAATGGTTGTAACCTGTATGTGTGGCAACAAGGAAGCATACGGCATCGTCATAGTGCAACGTACCTGAAACAAAGAGAGAAAAAATTGTTGACAGTCATCTTTCAACTAAGTAACATAAATTACTATTCGAGGTATTTTAATGTATAATTCAGTCAACACACACACACACAGACATATAATATATTACACATCGGGACGGACTCTTCATATAAAATGAAAAAAAAAAAAAAATTCAATCATATCTCCGACAATCCGTTTTCGTTCTACGTCAAGGTGAAATTCTACAACCGAAGTTCGTAAGCAATAATTGAAACTCTTTTTATTATATGAACGAGTGATATCAGTATAAATCAATCTGCCGATGCCCTCGTTGTATGCTACTACGTACTGACGGAGCCATGGGCTAAGAACTAGTATGGGCTGTCGAAACTGGCTTATTCGTCAATCAGTATACGTCAGCAGCGATTGCTAAGCTCTGTAATCAACGTTAGTGTGCCTCACCGATGCGTTATACCAAACAGCATGGCAAGTATAAATATAAACGTCGCATGGCACTGTTGGTTCGGGGGGTCAGCCCGTCCGTCTAAAAGGGTGGTCTTCCTCCGCGCACTCAGGTCCCATTCATTGTGGATATGTAACAGTTGTGTCGTATGTGTATATCTGGAACGTGGGTTAGTGCTTCGTTCAGTTTGTTTGTTTTGTTTTAGGCCGCGAAAACAACTGACTTCATACGCGACCATGTCAACACCATAGAACACAGAGAAAGTCCATAGAAAACGCAATAGAGACAACGGAGGCTTTGAACTAAAGATTAAATGTCCTTCGCCATATCGCTATGACGAATAAAAAGTAAAACGCGGTGACGGCCCGCGCGTGGTTCGCTAAAACGGCCGATAACTCAGACGGATAACATAAATTAAAACGTAAGTGGTAAAAAAAGGCCATTCCGTTATGAAATGACGAATCGTCAAAGGCTGATGACAATGAGCACAAAGTGATGGGGGATCACCATTAACAAATGGCCATTTCAGAAATGGCAATGGCTAAAACGTAACCTAGCTAACATGGTCTCCTCGCGGCGTTGGTAGTGTAATGGATGCGTGTATAGTGCAGACTGTAGTGTATGTTTGTATTGTATAATGAGAGAAGGAAGAGAGTGAAACGCCGTGTCGATATACATCTTACCCTCTCCTATAGCACCAAAGAGGCCCGCCAAGGTTACGGATCACCACCAATAGTGTCGCAATGCCCTCACTCCATGAGACACTGCAGACAAGTTTGGAATTTAATCCAGGATACCGGTGATCAGGGCCTTAACACCACCACCTCTCCCCTCCTCATGACGTCCCAATACTGGAACGGAAAATTTAGTCCACCACCAGGATTCGAACCGGTTTACCTGTGAGTCGAGCGCCAACGGACAGGCGTTAGCGACTTTCATTCCTTTTTTAACGGGTAGAGTACATCCCTGTCCAGTCCTCCCAGCAAGGAAAAATCCCTGGCATTACTGAGAATCGAACCTGAGTCCCTCGGATGAGAGTTTGCTGCGTTGACCACTTTAAAAAAAATTGCTGGTTTAAAAAGGCAGGGTGAAAAAAACTTTTTTTGTTTCAAGGCTCGGTTAAAACGAAATTCAAAAATAGGTGACCCAACCGATAATTGATCACGTGACCTCTCTGATGCGCTTTACCGTTTCTTTCTCATCCCTTCAGTTTCCACCCAAAGAGTCTACCAATTTTTTTCAGTCTCGTTGACCATTTTTTTATTTTTTTTATTTTTTTACAAACGAAAATTAAAAGATTGTGACTGGAGAGACTCTATCCCATGGTACTATGAAATTATGAATGACAGACTGTCGCGCTACCCATTGCGACAAACAATTTTTTGGCTGTCTTAACCGCTTTCTTTTAGCGGAAAAAAGTGCCCTGACTGAATATATATATATATATATATATATATATATATATATATATATATATATATATATATATATATATATATATATATACAGGGTGTCCCAGCTATCTTGTCCACCCAAAATATCTCTGGAACAATAACAGCTATTGGAAAACGACTTTCACCAGTATCAATGTAGGGCTGGGGCCCATGGATGTACATATTTGGAAACATTCTAAAACGAAAGCATATGTGTTTTTTTAACACAAACCTATGTTCTTTTAAATGGACCTCCTATATTTTTTCTTCAGCAATCCATAGCATGACAAAGCACATACACAATGGCGTTGACTGCATTGCAATATTCCCATTACATCCCGAGATATTGAGACGCGAAGTTGACGCTTGAAACACCCGACATGCGCTGCTAGCGCACGTCCTGAGGCTCAGGCGTCAACCCCATGCTGCCCGTAATCGCGATGTGATTGACATGTGTAATCACACCTCCATACTTATCAAGAGGTCCGAAACGAATGTCAATCACATCGCGATTACGGGCAGCATGGGGTTCACGCCCGAGCCTCAGGACGTGCGCTAGCAGCGCATGTCGGGTGTTTCAAGCGTCAACTTCGCGTCTCAATATCTCGGGACGTAATGGGAATATCGCGATGCAGTCAACGCCATTGTGTATTTGCTTTGTCATGCTATGGATTGCTGAAGAAAAAATATAAGAGGTCCATTTAAAAAAACATAGGTTTGTGTTAAAAAAGACATATGCTTTTGTTTTAGAACGTTTCCAAATATGTACATTCATGGGCCCCAGCCCTACATTGATACCGGTGAAAGTCGTTTTCCAATAGCTGTTATTGTTCCAGAGATATTTTGGGTGGACAAGACAGCTGGGACACTCGCGTCGCTTCACCACACTATCCCTCAATTGCCCAATATACGAAAAATACAACCAGAGAGAGAGAGAGAGAGAGAGAGAGAGAGAGAGAGAGAAGAAATGAAAGGAAGATCGGGACTCGATCCAGCGATGCAGCGTCCACACAGTCTCAACACTTATCAAGTTTTTTTCTTCCTATTTTCCCCTATAGCCGCGCGGGATTAGCCGAGCGGTCTTAGGCGCTGCAGTCATGGACTGTGCGGCTGGTCCCGGCGGAGGTTCGAATCCTCCCTCGGGCATGGGTGTGTGTGTTTGTACTTAGGATAATTTAGGTTAAGTAGGGACTCATGAACTTACCAGAGAAGTCCCATAAGATTTCACACATTTTTTCCCCTATACATAAAAGAACACAATAGGCGAAATAGCTTTCCTAAGGTAGAAACGAGAAAAAGTAAGGAGCTTATACCTCGCTAGGGCAGCTCGACATCTCAGTCGGATAAGGGCCTCACCCGGCGACCACCTTAACCACTTAAACGTGAGGTTTAGCCTGATAGCAAAATTGTATGGACAACGGGGCAACTTCGATGCGCCCCGACATGCAGTAAACATGTAGTGGCCAAACGTCAAAAAGTCTTCCCCCAACACAAGCAAAAACAAAATTTACAGAATGAGCAATTAACCACATCACGGAATTAGTGAAAATGAAATGTGTGTGACATCTTATGGGACTTAACTGCGAAGTTCATCAATCCCTAAGCTTACACACTACTTAACGTAAATTATCCTAAGGACAAATACACACACCCATGCCCGAGGGAGGACTCTAACCTCCGTCGGGACCAGCCACGGAATTAGTGTTCGACTTCGGAAAGGAGTAGGAATCCGGCCGCTGGATAATGTAGCCGGTGTAAGCATTCGCAGAAGTATTGGTGAGGAAAGCAAGTTGATTCCTCAGCCAGAGCCAGACCGCCACGTGGCCACTGGGGGTAAATTTATGCAGAAGCGTGTCGAAAGAACCACATCGACAACGTGTAGCATATGGAAATCGCATGTAGAGATATCCTAACTGAGTGAAAGTGTAAGGGCTTCCCAGCGAAACTTGTGCAGCGTACTCGAAATAGTCTTGGCAACACGTTTCACGTAAAATTTTAAGTTGCATCGATGTTCCAGAAAATCGCACATTTCAAAAATCACCATTCACACTTCAACACGTTGCACTCAGATAACAATATTTTGGAAACTAAACGAGATATCGACACTCCAAAAAGACTTCGTTACAATGGAGGTAAAGCTCAAGACAGCAATGCAAACCGCATATCTTCGATGGCATGTTCGCTTATATTCTGAACTGAGCTCGTAGTATAAAGTTTCGGTTAAAAAGTTATAAGTTACTGGAAACTGTCACTAACTGCGTTGTCATCATTTTTCCATTCTGTTGCCTAACGCTATTTGGCTGTGTGACGAGGCTGTACAGCTTCGGTGGTACGAGGTTCTCTTCTCAACACGTTATTACATTTGACGCCAACAGTGATTAGCACGAAAAGCACATAAATAATTGGCGACAGTAGAGAACAAATAACCTTTTTATCTATGTTCTCGTACGGCCAGATATCTCGTGTACAGTCAAAGAAATGTTGGACGGTTCCTGCGCTGCACGATTTGCATAAACAGATTATCCTCTTGGAATGTTTCCCCACGATGCTATATTTCGTCCTGCGCCAGGCCGAGTGGACGCCCGGTGACTACGGATCGCTTAAAACATCCCAAACAGACGGAAGCATCCGCTTTATTTGCAAATAAAGCGGTGCGTGCGTTGCGGGCCAAACTGATTACTTTGCAATCTCTCCGCGTGCGATTTATCAACGTGTAACATCTGTCAGCGGCGGTGTCTAGGGCCGCGAGCGGGCGCGCAAACCGATAACTGTTTAGGATAATGGAGGCCGTCTAACACAGCGCAACGTTTCACACCAGCGAAATTGTTTGATGGACAGTCCGAAACGGATGAGCAATTGGCTCAAGCGTTCGAGTGCTTAAAACAATGGGTAAACACCACTCGTTTGTTTGGCACCTTTTTTTTTTTGGTCGGTCGCGGTTAAGTGCAGTTGTAATTTGAATTTAAAAACACTCATACTGGATTCATGTTTTTAAAGCCGGCAACTGCTTCAGACCACAGAGCAGGCGAATGGAATGAAATTCTACCGTAGATGAAACTACTAACACCCGATTCTCTAAAGCAGGAGTGCTCACACTTTTTTTACCAACCGTCCACTTTCGCGTCACTGTTAGTATAAATTTTTCTTACTGCCCACCTGTTTCACAGTAAGGATAATTTACAGTGCAGGAAAGTAACTTTACTTTCCAAAAATTATAAGCCAAAGTTACAGTGAGTTAAAGGATATAATAAAAGTCACTTACCAAATACTTTAAGTCAATTTTTTATGAAGATCTAATGTCCGCCCCCGGTAGCTGAGTCGTCAGCGCGACAGAAGGTCAATCCTAAGGGCCCGGGTTTGATTCCCGGGTGGGTCGGAGATTTTCTCCGCTCAGGGACTGGGTGTTCCGTTGTCCTAATCATCATCATTTCATCCCCTTCGACGCGCAAGCCGCCGAAGTGGCGTCAAATCGAAAGACTTGCCCCGACTTGCCCCCGGCGGACGGTCTTCCCGACGGGAGGCCCTCGTCACACGACATAAAAAAAAAAAACCTAATGGAAATGGCGTCTACCGCCCACAATGAAAGATGGCACGCCCAATAGTGGGCAGAAGGGACTACCACTGCTTTAAAAGAATCGAACTCCCGTGTATAAAGCGTCAAATGTCTTGAACTGTGTGTCGTATAACCGTATAATTTTGCAGGTATATTCAGTGGAACATGTGGATGCCTGCAAAATGTGTTGAGAATGGAGTTAGCAGAACAGAAGTAATGAATTAAAACGTCATGTCTGAAGCTAAAGTTTTACTGCATTAATAGTGAAAATATAAAAAGCGATGAACTGCCAATGTGTTGAACCTCTAACGTAAGATTATCCCACTTAATGAATAAATTATGTTACAATTTTAAGTTTCTGAATTCGGTCAATTTCCGTATGAAATATTGAAATGCAGTAGCAGAAAATCCATTAAGAATGACACAACGTAAAAGCGATCTATGGCTACATGGCGTTGGCCAAACTCATTTAACAGTGTTGTCGTGATGTTAGTCCTAAGCCTGGTTTGATGCAGCTCTTCATGTTATTTTATCCTGTTCAAGCCTCTTCATTTACATCCATTCATCCTGCTTACTGTATTCAGGGCTAGGCCGCCTTCTACAATCTTTACATAAAAAAAAATAGCTCTGAGCACTATGGGACTTACATCTGAGATCATCAGTCCCCTAGAACTTAGAACTACTTAAACCTAACTAACCTAACGACGTCACACACATCCATGCCCGAGGCAGGATTCGAACTTGCGACCGTAGCGGTCGCGCGTTTCCGGACTGTAGCGCCTAGAACCGGTCGGCCACCTCAGCCGGCTAATCTTTATTTCCCCCCCCCCCCCCCCCCCAATACTCCCTCCATTACCTAACTGACTATCCTTTGAAGCTCTGTGAACTGTCACAATGCCTTCTTTCAGTCGAGTTGTGCCTCAAATTTCTTTTCTTTCCTATTCGATTCAGTAGCTCCTCAGTAGTTACTCGATCTCTCGGGTTAATCTTCGTCGTTCTTCTACAGCACTACATTTGAAAAGCATCTGTTCTCCTTTCTCTGAATTTCTATTTGTCCATGTTTCACTTCCGTACAAGGCTCTGCTCCAGACAAATACCATAATGAAGGAATTGCTAACACAATTATATTGCATGTTAACAAATTCCTCTGATTCAGATATCTTTCTCTTGATTTCTATAGTCTGCATTTTACATCTTTTCTATTTCGGCAATCATAAATTTTTCTGCTGCCCAAATAGCAAAACTCATCGAACACTTTTAGGTCTCATTTCCTAATCCAATTTCATCATCATCGCCTGATTTAATCCGACTACATTCCATTACCTTTGTTTTACTTTTGTTGACGTTCATCTTCTAATCTATTTTCAAGACACTATCCATTACGTTCAATTGTTCTTCCATGTCTTTTTCCGTCACTGAGATAATTAAAATATCGTCGGCAGACTTATTCTTCCTGAGTATTAATTTCTACCACAAACTTTTCTTTGGTTTCCTTTACTGCTTCCTCACTCCAATGCTTTCCTTTCAACCCCTTCGGCTCTTATAACTGCCCTATTGTTTCTGTGCAAGTTTATACCTTTCGCTCCCTGTATTTTATCCCTGCCACGACCAGAATTTCAAAGTGTTTGTATCCAATCAACACTGTCAAAAGCTTTCTCCGAATCTACAAATGATGTGGACATAATTTTGTCTACCTCAACCAATCTTATAAGATAAGACGTAGTGTCGCTATTGCCTAGAGGGTTGCAACCTTTCATCGGAACCCAAACTGATCTCCCCCAAGGTCGGCTTAAATTACTTTTCCTTTCCTCTGTAAATAATTCGTCTCAATATTTTGGAATCGAGATTTGTTGAATTGATGCCAGAGCCTGCCTTCTTAGTGCGAGGCTCGTTCAATAAGTGATGCCCCATATTTTTTTTTTTTTTTAAAGCCATTAACATATATAGACAAACGTCCTTGTTAGTGCCTCACATTTGATGTTTGTTCTGTACGCCGGTGAGGTTTAGAACCATTGTCGCATACGGCAGAGCCCGTAGTACAGCGTCAAAATGGCGTCTACATACGACTCACGTTGCAAGTAGCATGCTGTTACTGAGTTATTGTGTGTAGAAAAAGAAACCGTGGTGACCATCCATAAACGTTTGTGTGCAGTGCATGGCAATTCTGCAGTTGATACGAGTACAGTACGGGTAAAGAAAATTACAGCCTCAGTAAATACGGAAACAGAGCTCCATGATCAGCCACGCTCGGGACGTCCTGTCACAGCCACTGCCCAGACATGATGAATCATGCGGGTGCCATTATTCGTGCCGACCGGCGCATCACAACTCGACAATTGGCTCTACAGTTGTCGGTCAGCATTGGAAGTGCGTCTGCAGTGATCGAGACTCTCGGATATTCAAAAAGATGCTCACGATGGCTTCCACGAATCCTGACAGCGGACCACAAGATTCAAAGAAAGGCCATTTCATCTCAATTGTTGGAGTGTTTTGAGACCGACGGAGAGGCATTTCTCTCACTGCTACCACTTGACGCCAGAAACAAAGTGGAGTGGCATCATCCTCATTCACCACAAAAGAAGAAATTCAAGACAACCCCCTCCACCGGAAAAGTCATAGTGACAGGCTTCTGGGGTTGTGATGGCGTCATTCTCGTGAATGTGAAGCCAAGAGGCGTATGTGAAGACTCTGAATAAACTCAAAACCGTTTCCGACGTGTTCGATCGGACAAGAATTCAGCAGAAATCTTGCTCCAACACTATAATGCACGCCTACACACAAGTCAAAGAACCCAGCAACACATCGCCATATTGGGTTGGACATCATTGCCTTATCCACCCTACAGTCCAGACCTGACAACCTCGGAATTCCTTCTCTTTGGGCCGTTTAAAGATTATGTACGGGGAACACACTTTGAAGATGACGAGAGTGTCAGACATGCAGTGAAAACATGGCTACGTCTACACAACAAGAGCTTTTACCATCAGGGAATACATTCTCTTCCACAACGTTTGCGTACGGCCTTAGAGCGTGATGGAGACTGCGTAGAAAAATAGGATATGGACACGACATGTTGATATATATTGTCACCAAATTATGACTCTTAACGATAGTCGGCCGGTGTGGCCGAGCGGTTCTAGGCGCTTCAGTCTGGAACCGCGCGACCGATACGGTCGCAGGTTCGAATCCTACTCAGAGCCATTTGAACCATTTCTTAACGATAAATATGTTCTGAGAAAAAATATGTGGGGCACTATTTATTGAACGACCCTCAAATTTGGAGCTAATGTCGTCTACTCTAGAGGTCTTGTTTCCACTAAGGTCTTTCAGTGGTCTATCCATTTTTTTTCTCGCAATATGGTATCTCCCATTTCATCTTGACCCACGTCCTCTCCTCTTCCTATAATACTGACCACAAATTTGCTTCCCTTACAAACAAAAATAAGACAATTATGTTCAACTGGACGCACATTGTTCCCTTCGTCGGCAACAGGCAACAAATCGTTGTATATTTCATCATGCGTCCTGTCAGCAATGACCGTAATATCGAATGGTCATGAATCCCTAACCTTTCTTCTATAATAAACCAACAGATACTCGTGTAAAAACTTGAGTTCACAGTTGTGATTGCGGATGTATTCTAGCAGCTGACAGCGAACTAGTTCATCGCTGTGGGACAGTACCAAAGTTTACGAGACCAGCGACGGCACAAAAATGTTGGGGCCGCGCGCCGCTGTTGCCTGACCAGAGCATTACAATAACACAGCTGAACGCGGTCCCACCACGATCGGCCCTGCCGCTGAAACATGCAACGCGAAATGCGACGCCGACGTAAAAAATAATCCATTGTTCCAGCTGCTTTTGTTAGGGCGATGCCTAATGAATTATTAAAAATATCCCTTTCCATACAGATTAGCACCAGCTAATCAATGGAAATAAAACAAAGCTCGCGCTACTATGTAACGTTTATTAGTCCGTGCAACGCAACGCAACGCATCGCTCAGCCACTGTAATACGTGAACTGAGGTTGCCACAGTGTTTATAAAATCTGGCCATTCTGTGCGCCACTAAAATTAACGTACGTACTGTTCTGAAAACAATACTGTTTTAAAAATATAGTAATAGTTATCTCCTCGTCCTATATTGATTGAATTTCACTGCTGTAAGTAAGCTCTTGTGCAGATGTCTGACTGTTGTAGGCGTCGAAGGTCATGAAAGAGAAGCAGAAATTGAGAAGGGACGGAGACAGAGTTGTAGGAAATCGCCCATGCTATTCAATCTGTACACTGAACAAGTAGTAAAGGAACCCAAGCAGAAATTTGGATGGCGAAGCAAATTTCAGGGAAAGGAAATAAAAACTTTGAGGTTTGCCGATGAAACAAAAACATCCATGCTCGAGGGAGGACTCGAACCTTCGACGGGGCGAGCCGCGCGGATCGTGACAAGGTGCCCCAGACCGCAGAGAAATATTAAAGTTAGCTCCTGTGTACGATGTGTGATCACAAAGTAACGGGAATTAATGTTTTTCTTTAAAAAAATCTTTATTTATTCACCAACATCACTTCGTCCCCTTCAAAGTAATCGCCCTCAGACATAATACACTTGCACCAGCGTTTTTTCCAATCTTGGAAACACTTCTGGATCTCACCTTTCGTTATGGCGCTCAGCTCCTTCAGCGGTTCTATTTTTATCTCGCCAATGGTGGCAAAACAATGTCCTTTCAAGGTTCTCTTCAGCTTCGGGAATAGAAAGATGTCACGGAAGGCCATGTCCGGCGAATTCGTTGGCTGAGGCGACAAAACTTTTATTGTTTCAAAAAATTACGAACAAGCATTGAGGTGTGAGCAGATGCATTACATCACACACACCCATGCCCATGTTTCGCCACCTGTTATAACCTTCTTTAGAAGTTCTGGATCATTGTCGACTTCATCCACCAATTCCTAATCGATGTCTACGCAACGTCGTTTTCGGTCGAAAGTCAACAACTTCGAAACAAATTCTGCTTCTATACGTTGCGTGTCCAAAACATCCGAAAATATGGCTTGGCATGAGCTAAAGGATATTCCGACGTCATCAGCAACCTCTCTAATGGTGATTCGGCAATTTTCCGGAATCATTTCATTTGCTTCTTCCACATGGTCGTCAGTAATTGATGTGCCAGTGCGTCCAGCGCAGTCGTCGTCTTTAACGTCTTGTGGAACCTCTATCTGAAACGTTTACACCACTCACAAACTCTTGTCTCACTCATAGGTGATTCACCAAATGCCACAGTCAAAATTTCGAATGTGATGCTGTACTTTATCATATTTTTCAAACAAAATTTAATGTTAATTCTTTGCCCCTTCTTTTACTAAATTAAAAATTTGCTGAGCACTCAAGAAAACGTATAACCTTTCCGACTGTGAACAATAAACTAAACATTGAAAACACCGGAAAATGCAAACATACATAACGCCCGCCGTTGTGGCCGAGCGGTTCTAGGCGCTTCAGTCTGGAACCACGCTGCTGCTACGGTCGCAGGTTCGAATCCCGCCTCGGGCATGGATGTGTGTGATGTCCTTAGGTTAGTTAGGTTTAAGTAGTTCTAAGTCTAGGGGACTGATGACCTCAGATGCTAAGTCCCATAGTGCTCAGAGCCATTTGAACCATTTAAGGCAGCATAACTAAGAGCGCGCAAATTACCCGACCACACCCATCCAGTACTTGAGAATGAAAGCACTTGGCGACTTCCAAAACATTTTACACACAATTTCAAACCTTTTAGAAACCTTTTCTCACTGACACCTCTTACAAAACAATGACAAGAATGATTATAGCTTACTACGTTTTCGCTGTTCATGCAATAGAACTTCAGAATGAGGCAGACGTTTTAATTTATTGCTTCATTACTACCGACTCAATTTGCAACACATTTTGTAGACAGTATCCAAAAATTTCACTGTATGCACCTACAAAATTGTAGCACTGTGCGATAGTTAGTTCAGGAGACAAAACACCGAGAATCGTGAAAAACTAGCCTTTCTTAAAACGGATTAGTTTTACAAATGGGTATTCGAATTTTTAAAGACTCAGAGTGGACAGGCCTTCTGGTTATGTATAAAATGGTAACAAAAACTCGGCTGCACATCCGGAAGTACAAAATTAAGTCGGCACACATTAAATCCGACAGTGTAAGTTTACACTGCTGCAGAAGTTACCACGTTAATAGATCCGCTGAAGACATGACTGCAAACGAACTGTAAATACTTAGTTAACCTTTTCGCGATGTTTGACTAATCAGTTTGAAACCGTATGTATGTTTCACACACAGTACACGCAAAAGCACTTCCTCACTTAGCTCTTTATCTGTCCAGGTAATTGTTAACATTCTTCCGTAGCACCACATTTCAAATGCTTGCCGTTTCTTCTTCTTTCTACCTGCTCGAAAAGCGCAAGGCACACTGCGCTTGCATACAAGAAGGGGGAGCGAGGGGGGGGGGGATGGGGGGTTGCATGTCCCAAAACAAGTATCAGTGCGGCACAAGAAGTGAGCGGCTTGAGCATCTATTACACGATCGGTAAAAAAGTTATGACAAACTGAATATTTTCGATTTGAAACTTCCGTTAAACTATGCTGTTCTCTCATTGGTCCCTCCAGGCTTTTTGGATCTTCCTCGGTGGTTAATGTTAGTGTTGAGTATAGCGTAGGTACCCAAAAATACTCTTCTTCTTCCAATGTGGCTCAGGTAAGCGGAAAGGTGGACAACCCTGCTGTAGGCTGTTACATCGGGCAACCGGATTTGATTTTTTAGGCAGTTTTCCCACTCGTTTAGGCAAATGCTGGGGTGGGTTGCTTCCCAAATTGCGCCTCCGCGAATACGATACAAAGATAGTTAATATATTTTTTCTTTTTTTTTGAAAAAAAGTCGAATAATTTGTCTAAAAGTAAGAAATAAAATGTATTAGAGGAATATTTGATGCACCTTAGAATAGTGTTCGAAATCAATCAGCAAAAGAGGCGTGCCAAACGTTTCTCTGATCATCTTATTTCTTTTACAGCAGGGTGTCCAACCTTTTAGCTTACCTGGTCCACATTGGAGTATTTTTGGGCCGCACAAAATATGCTTAACAAAAACAATAACCGCTAAGGAAAAGAAAGGAAAAAAATAATCAGATGTACACAGTTAACATATTTAAGTAATGTATAAGTTTTTAATTTATAATTCTTTATTCTAAAAAACAAGATGGAATTAATTTGATATTTGATATATGAGACATCAATAATAATGTTATATACAAGTAATTACAAATTACTGAATTAATTTGGGATTTGACTTTGAATTTGGGAAACTAATGTACCAGTATCAGGTTCGGTCGAAGAGGTTTCAGGGTGTTCCAGAGGTGTTCATCTGAGATTTTGGTTCTATTTTGACTCTTTGTGTGCTTTACTGCTGAAAAGACCTGTTCATAAACATAAGTGTTTCCAAAATAAGATGACATATGTAACGCATGGCTGTGCGGCAAGGGATATTTGTCTCTGAGTAAGTACGATTTGTAAACGTCCAACAAAGATGAATGATCTAATTTTTCTTTTATTTGGATGTCAGACGGCGACTCTATGAATTCCATCTGGAAAACTTCTCGGAATGTATTTACATTCTCTTTAAAAGCTGTCATATAAATATAAGAATATCTAGTATTTTTTTGGAAATACTGAAATCGATTTTCAAATTCTTGCATCAAATCGAGAAGTATGGCTGCGTATTTGATCCCATGTTTGGGGTTGAGTTTCGGTTTATCATATCTTTATACAAACGAATTTTTTTAACCAGTAATACTTGATTTGGACTGCACGCGGCCGGTGGGGCGGGTGGGGGGGGGGGAGAGGGAGCGGCGCGGATTAGGCAGCCATGTTTTAGACAAATCATTTCACAAGACATTTCACCGTTTTTAAAATTTGATCAGAAGGCGTGAAAGCAATTTATTTAAATATCAATCGGTATTCTGCCATATAAAAAGTGCTTATGTCAAGAAAAGGGAGAGAAATTTCAGTTTATGATGTAATATGAGTTTTATTTTCTCAAGATGAAAGAAAGAATTCAACAATTGCTACTCCTAGCAATAGTGAGACTTCGATGAGACGAAGTATTTAGTAATTTATTGACACAGCTAGCAGCAGCAGTTCGTGAAATATTTCAATTTTCTCTCAAACCAGTAATTAAATTCTTCTTAAATTCCCTGATTATTTTCAACCAGGTAAATCCTTTTTTGGAAACTATGATCTCACGCCGATCAATTCGATAACCCGTTAGTCCATTTCCCACAATGAAACATCGGACAAGAACCCACACTGTAATTTCTAGGGAGACTTGTTTTCGTTCCTCTCAGACACTGGACCAGAAACGCAATCACACACAGAACATGGTTTATGCGATTCACAAACAGACAACGCAGGTGACTCTGCTCGCTTACGATATCCTGACGACTGTGGCGTCAGGGGGTAGGGGGGGGGGGCGGGCATCCGGCCACAAAGTAAACCACGAATCACATGCTGTCAAATCCTGAAGAAGCAGATTCCGTTCCAGGTTGCATGAACTCTAGGGGAAAGAGCAGAAGATAGTTTCATCGTCTCTAAATTCCGGATGGACTCTACAATGCTCTACTACAGATAAACACGTTCAGCAGGGTGTTCGTCATTTTCATATCCACATCCAAGTGAATACTGGAAGAACTACTTTGAAATGTCCAGAAAAGCTCACATCTACTGACCAAGGTCCTCCGTCGCGTGTTACTAAATCCATAAACACCGAAAGCGTCAAGTAGACATCCCGTGTTAGAGACCTGGTCAGCCACAGTTCATAAAGTTTCAAAATAGGGCATATTCTTCCGGTGGGTAAAAAGACACATTCTGGAGTTGTACGTTCCACGGAAAAAGAATAAAAGAGAGATCCGTTACACTTTCCGTTCCCAATCGTTGTGCTTTCTGAGTTCAAGTTCCATCTCTAATGAACCTGGTGCCGATACAACGTCAAACTCTTAATATTTCTTAAATAATAGTTGGCCAGGAGCGAGTAGGGCTCTCGCACTGAGGGTTCCATACAAACTAAGTTACGTACACTGGTGTCGAAAATTGAAGCAGCAAACCGCTATTTCCCCTTCCTCTGTCTAATTCACTATATAATCATACAAACTGTCAACAGATATCCGTATGATCGCGTTCTGCACGGCATTCCGGTCAACGGACAACCACGCCCATCAAACGGGGTAGAATTTGTCGGGTAGTCCCACATCGACAATCGCTGTGTACACCGTCGCAGATGATACAGTATGACACAGAGAAGACGCCTGCAGGCTCTCTGCAGTGCAGAGGCGTTGGGGGAATGGAAACAAGGCAGTCGCAAACTAATGTAGCCCGATGGCTTAAAGTGAGTCGTTCTGTTGTTTCTCGGATGTGGCGACAGTTTACAGAGACGGAAACTATATCCGAAAGAGTAGGCAGGTCCGGCCACGTGTGACATCAGAAAGAGAGAACCGTTATTTAGCTGTAAGGTACCCCTCGTAGCATCCACTGGACGTGATGTATAGACGCAAACGCTGTATAGAAGACTTCGGTAGAGTGGCGTTTATTGTCGCAGACTTGCTGTATGTGTGCCTCTGAGACGTCTTTACAGAAGGGAACGTCTAGAGCAGAGTTGTCAACTTGCCACCTGGTCTTCGAACAGTGGTCCAATGTTCTTCTCACAGATGAGCCCCGATTTGGTCTGGACAGTGATTCTCGACGGATTCGCGTCTAAAGGGAACGCGGAACACGATTTCAGAACCCAACCATTGTGGAAAGAGACTGATATCGAGGATGCTCTACATCTACATGTACATCTACCTACATACTCCGCAATCCACCATAGGGTACGTGGCGGAGGGTACCTCGTACCACAACTAGCATCTTCTTTCCCTGTTCCACTCCCAAACACAACGAGGGAAAAAATGACTGCCTATATGCCTCTGTACGAGCCCTAGTCTCTCTTATCTTATCTTTGTGGTCTTTCCGCGAAATGTTAAGTTGGCGGCAGTAAAATTGTACTGCAGTCAGCCTGAAATGCTGGTTCTCTAAATTTCCTCAGTAGCGATTCACGAAAAGAACGCCTCCTTTCCTCCAGAGACTCCCACCCGAGTTCATGAAGCATTTCCGTAACACTCGCGTGATGATCATACCTACCAGTAACAAATGTAGCAGCCCGCCTCTGAATTGCTTCTATGTCCTCCCTCAATCCGACCTGATAGGGATCCCAAACGCTCGAGCAGTACTCAACAATAGGTCGTATTAGCGTTTTATAAGCGGTCTCCTTTACAGATGAACCACATCTTCCCAAAATTCTGCCAATGAACCGAAGACGACTATCCGGCTTCCCCACAACTGCCATTACATGCTTGTCCCACTTCATATCGCTCTGCAATGTTACGCCCAAACATTTAATCGACGTGACTGTGTCAAGCGCTACACTACTAATGGGGTAATCAAACATTACGGGATTCTTTTTCCTATTCATCTGCATTAATTTACATTTCTCTATATTTAGAGTTAGCTGCCATTCTTTACACCAATCACAAATCCTGTCCAAGTCATCTTGTATCCTCCTACAGTCACTCAACGACGACACCTTCCCGTACACCACAGCATCATCAGCAAACAGCCGCACATTGGTATCCACACTATACAAAAGATCATTTATGCAGATAGAAAACAACAGCGGACCTACCACACTTCCCTGGGGCTCTCCAGATGATACCCTCACCTCCGATGAACACTCACCATCGAGGACAATGTACTGGGTTCTATTACTTAAGAAGTCCCTAATGTTGTGGGCAGGGATTATGTTGAGCACTCGAACGCCTCTTTATGAAATTGTACGGGTGAATCGGTAAGGTTTAACTGCCGTCAGGTACCGTCGCGAGATTTTGGGACCGCCTGTGAGGTGGTTGCAAGGTGCTGTGGCGGCAGACTTTGTATTGATGGACAATAATGCTGGACCTCAAAGAGCACGGGTGGTTGATGTTTTCCAAGAAAACATCAAGCACCCTGCTCGCTCTTCCGATCTGAACCCCATAGAGCACTTCTGGGATGCACTGCGAAGATGGGTTGTTTTGTATCCCGCCTGGAAGGCGGCGCGTGGGTCTGTTCCTGTAAACTGAAGAGTAGGTCGAATGTAGAGTAGCAGCAGGAAAAGGTGAAATGCTTGGTACTGCAATTAGGTTATAACTCTTTTACTTAACTTTGCGTACAGATGAGCACGTGGGTGCGAAGCCGTTCATCCATAAAATCTAACAGCTACTAGAAGTTGGACAGCTATAATTGAAGTAACTGCAGTAACACAGCCTGTAATTGCTAGCCCCCTATGAAGTAGAAACAATGTTGCTAGTTCGTCTCCGCGGAATCAAATGGGCTGAATCTGGAGCGGAGCTCGTAGATCTGCACAGCGCCGGCTGGAGGGCGCTGTCGTCTGTGTCGGTGTCGTAGTGCCAAGCTAAGAACTTCACCTACGCCGTGGCATCGTAGCTATCGATACCACAGGCTGCATCACTTCAGCATCCACCAACAACTCTGCAGACTTGCGAGAAGCTCTGCAGGAAGAGTGGGCGTTACTGCCTCAACAAGAGACTGATGACATCATATACTGAGCACATTAATCAGTATTCGAAACGTGTGCGCGTTAAATTGGACAAAAAACGAAGAACATTTTTGTCTACCGTTACGCATGTCGTAGTTGCTTACGTTCTCTATTCTTTACATGGTTTCTATTTTACTATTTATACTGTTTTATGGTAAACTAAAGGCAACCCTGTAGAGACTCCGTTTGTTGCTTTAATTTTGGACACTAGTGTGTATAGACAGTCCGTCCATTCCGGAAATCAGGGATCTCGATATTGATACTGGCAAGATATCGGTCCCACGCATGCCAAGACCTTCAAGAATGTTTTACTTTCATGTTTGAAGTCGGATAACAAATGACAAAAAATATATTTTTTGTGTGATGGAATTACAAATTATCAATTTTCTGCAATTTTTTTTTTTGCTTTATTTGTAATGTGAAACCTTTCTTCTTGCCAAATTTCATCATTCTATGTCAAGGGAAAGAAAGCTACAAATTTTTAATGGGTGAGTTTGCGAGCATCAAAAAATGTGACATAAATTCCACCTTCATACGTCTACGCGTTCCAGAGAAAAAGGATTTTGAACACTCGGACAGACTGACAGACAAGAATAAAGTGACTCTAAAAGGGTTTAGTTTCTACCGACTGAGGTAGAGACACCTAAAAAAGTCTCCTATTGCAAATGAATGTACGCTCCACATTCGCCCCGAATACGTGACGTACTGCGTTCACAAAGAGTTACTCACTTTACAGGTGGAACGAGTGAGCTGGAAAAGAACCGAATGAAAGCCAGCTTTATTTAAACTGCAAGACCGCAGCTGAAGGCGGACGCAGTCTAACGCGATTCTGCATGCAGAGATGCGTCAGCAGATCCAATAAGTCAGCCGCTGCTGATCTCGACAGAAAAGTTTAAAAGTCCTAAAGTGGAGCCGTCAGCCGCTTCTGCCGCCAGTCCTGGGGCGGACCCCGGCTCTAATGACGTCGTCGTAGACGTGAGGCTAAACTCTGACCTTCCTTCCCTCCTTGCTCCGTAGCTTCTACGAGGAAGCTAAGCCACTCCATGCCGCTTACTCTCTTTTGCAAGAACACTAGTTCGCACACAGCTTGTTGCGGTGTTGCCTTGTGTAATGAGAGCAAGCAGAAAGACACGCAAACTTGTGGCCTCATTAATTTTGACTGTGCTGGGCGGCTCGGAGATACGGCACTGCGGGCAATAGAACCACCCACCCACACCCACACCCACATCTCTGCTCCTTTCGGTCCTTCCGGTTTTGCAACACACCACTCTGCACTCTGAGGAATTCAAGTTCCGGCATCTATACATATTATAAATTAAAGACCTCCGCCTGGTTTTCCTGTCTGTATGTGAAGGCTAAACAGTGGAACTACTGTAGAGATACTCACAGGGTTTTCAGTAATGGATAGACCAAATCACGAGAATGGTGTGTGTGTGTAATTTATATGTAGAGTCGTGGTGAGTGTGCGTACGTAAAGTCAGTACACTGGTCTACGCACTACGAATGTGGACTGCGTTGGAAGTTCGAAGCAAAAATGGCAGAACACAAGTGGTCAGAACTTTTTTTCATAGACAGGCGATTGTTTTCAGTTCCTTTTACGGTAGCGTAACATGTAACTGTTTGGTTCAGTTGATGACAGCTACTGAATGTGAGATGTGTAGTGTTTACATGTTCAATTTGTTTTAAATTACGGTGCTTTCAACTGAAGAACGTATTTTTGTTGTTGAACGTGTGTTTCAAATGGTTCAAATGGCTCTGAGCACTATGGGACTTAACTTCAGAGGTCATCAGTCCCCTAGAACTTAGAACTACTTAAACCTAACTAACCTAAGGACATCACACACATCCATGCCCGAGGCAGGATTCGAACCTGCGACGGTAGCGGTCGCGCGGTTCCGGACTGAAGCGCCTAGAACCGCTCGGCCACTCTGGCCGGCGAACGTGTGTTTCGACAAGGCGATAAATACACGGATTTAGTTCAACACGTATTGATGAAAAAGTCTGAGAAACAGCTGTACCTTATGGTAACGCATTCACCGAGTTAGAAATTTCGAGAGACAGGCTCACTGACTGGAAGAGCACCTGCTGAATATTTCTGACTCTATGCAGCAGAGCCCAGCAAAATCATTCCGCAAGCTGGCACGAGAAAAAGACATCGGGCTTACAACAGAGCATAAAGCGGTTAGGCAGACATTGCATTATCCTCTTCGCTTCCCGCGCGTCATATACGACACGTGGAAGCCCGCATCTCGTGGTCGTGCGGTAGCGTTCTCGCTTCCCACGCCCGGGTTCCCGGGTTCGATTCCCGGCGGGGTCAGGGATTTTCTCTGCCTCGTGATGGCTGGGTGTTGTGTGCTGTCCTTAGGTTAGTTAGGCGTAAGTAGTTCTAAGTTCTAGGGGACTGATGACCATAGATGTTAAGTCCCATAGTGCTCAGAGCCATTTGAATCATTTTGACACGTGGAAATGGTGACCTTCATCTGCATACAGAACGCATATAACGTTAAAGATACACGCGCCAATACTTTGCTCACCTTCCGGAAGTTTCAGCGCTCTGTATCATCAATCACATGTAGCAGAAATGTTACAAGGATATACGTATTTTTCTGCTAGTGGAGCTAAAGAGGTTATTCCCGTATAAAGTGACAGTAATGCAAGAATTGAAAAACGCAGAGCATGACAAGCGAATCCGTTACTGCCTGTGGTTTACGTCTTCTGCTAAGAGGAATACATTGATTTCTTGATGTCACCTTCTGGCGAAACAAGCGCTGTGTTATTTTAAGAGCGAGTGTGCCGGGCCTTACCCCAGTTCACTACTTCCGGCGCCACGTCAACTGAAGCGCTTGCGAGCAGCCTACAAAGGACTGCCTCATAATCTAAGAGTGAAATTACAAACTGAAATAACTTTTCTAAACTTTGTCAGCATATGTTTCAGTATATTAATGTTAACATTTTTAAGTCTCATGATGATCAAATGAATATGCTTCGCTGAATGTATTACTTTAAGAAAAAAGTAAGTGACGCTAAATAATGAACCTAGAAAGCTAAAAACTGCTCCGAATGTGCAAATGTAAGTCACAATTGAAAGTCACAAGTCTCAACTTGATCAGAGCAATATTCTGGTCAACATCCGAGTTTTTACGAAAAATTGAAGGCGCTTTTTTTTAAGTGTTAGACTCAGAAAGATGAAAATTCGTATGTAGACTCAGTTTGATCTAAGAATCTGTGACACTACCTGTGACACCAATAAGGTGGC
The DNA here is from genome assembly GCF_023898315.1 of Schistocerca nitens. Classification (NCBI taxonomy): domain Eukaryota; kingdom Metazoa; phylum Arthropoda; class Insecta; order Orthoptera; family Acrididae; genus Schistocerca; species Schistocerca nitens. The sequence goes on from NC_064623.1 coordinate 204,442,490, forward strand.
TCTATTAGTTTCCAAATTATTTACTAAAAAACAAATTTTGAACGAAAACATCCTTATTGATAACAGATTAAGTATCATTTGTATTTGTGACAGAAAGTTCTAATTACATCAATTGATTACAGTTATTGAACAATACAGTTGCACCAAGTTTCACGACTTTACTATAAATAAAAATCATTACAAGGAATCTTAAGGGGGGTAGGACGTCTAAAGGGCCGACTTGGAGCAGGAGAGGCACCACAGGACATTTTATTTTCTACTGTCTATACTTTTACAAATAAATTCATAAAACTTTGTCAGCATGACCAGGAAGGATTCACGATTCACACTCATAGCAGTGGAAGTGCAAAAACATAACAAAATAATTTTTTTTAGATATGAAATTTCAGCGTTTTTTCATTTACTGTTGGCTGCATTTGTTGCTACAGGTACATTTTTCTTCACAAGTAAGAGAGATTCTTTGATGAATTTTGCACAGCATACAAACCATACTTACAGGTGTATGAAACTCTAGAATTTTCCAAATCTACTAAAAACTGTGGTAAAAATTGAGGCAAATAACTACAAAATTTGTGTTTTTTCTAAACATGAAGTTTAAAATACAACAGTTCATTCGTTTTTTCATAAATTAAATTCTAGAGTTTCATACACCTGTAAGTATGGTATGCATGCTGTGCAAAATTCATCGAAGAATCTCTCTGACTTATGAAGAAAAGTGTACTTATAGCAACCAATGCAGCCATTAGTAAGTGAAAAAACGATGAAATTTCGCACGTAAAAAAAAATTATTTTGTTATGTTTTTGAACTTCCGCTGCTACGAATGTGAATCCTGAATCCTTCCTGGTCATGCTGACAAAGTTTTATGAATTTACTTGTAAAAGTATAGACAGTGGAAATTAAAATGTCCTGTGGTGCTTCTCCTGCTCCAAGTCGGCCCGTTTGACGTCCTACCCCCCTTAAAGAGGCAGTTCAGAAGTCATGTTTTACTGTTAGTTCCGTTCTAAAACTGCTAGCCGGCAAAGTTTAAAGGCAGTCAAGCTAAAACTATTTTAGTAACTAAAAATAGCTTAATTGTATTCATATAAAAATTTAGAGTACTGTAAATTATTAAACGACAGAGATATTAATTAACGTGTGTCCGAGAAAGGGACCATTTAGATGCTGCTGCCTGCGCCTAGAGCGGTTGATAGCAGATGTTCCGTTCGGTGGTCCGCTGCGCCCATGTAAAATACGGCCACAGGGGAGGCACGGAGAGGAGACGCTTCGCACTGAGGTATCAGTTTGTCCGCGTCAGTCAAACGCCTGCATGCGCTGTGCTTCGGATGATGTTACAGCCGGGCAGACACCAAAACTGTTTTCGGTAGAAGTAGGAAGTGAAATCGCTAGGTCGGTATACCGTACTGGGTCACTTAGCCTTCAAGGAAGTAACTGTTAGTGTGCCGTCCGTAATGCTGAAAAAAAAAAAAAAAGGTTCAAATGGCTCTGAGCACTATGGGACTTAACATCTGTGGTCATCAGTCCCCTAGAACTTAGAACTACCTAAACCTAACTAACCTAAGGACATCACACACATCCATGCCCGAGGCACGATTCGAACCTGCGACCGTAGCAGTCGCGCGGTTCCGGACTGCGCGCCTAGAACCGCTAGATCACCAAGGCCGGCTAATGCTGACAAAACCACATGGCAAGTGGCGAGATTATTTTCCACTTTTAAGGCGAGCAATTAACTTTGGTGATTAGAAGTCAGGGTGATAGATCATTTTACTCGGAACTTCCCACAGAGGTCACCTCTGAGCTGTTAATAGCGTTGCTTCCGATTGGGACATTAACAATATTTTTAGGAATATTATTATAGTTTGTACGTGTGAACGTTTACTGACTATATCAATTAATTCAACTTCGAAACTTTTATTTATACTCATTGGGCCTGATCCTGCTGAGTAAATACCAAGTAGGAACATTTTCTTTCAGTGAGCATAATGAGTAATGTGGACTTTCAGACTGGAAATTACAGTCACTGTGTTCTCTATCGCTTTCTGGCTGACCGCGCAAAAATACACTGAAGCACCAAAGAAACTGGTATAAGCATGCATATTTAAATATATAAGACAACAAGTGTCTGGTGCTTTTTTATTTTTTATTTTTTAATATTTTTTTTACTGCTGCTACACTGGCAAGTTACCAAGTTTTAAGTGAGTTGGAACGTGGTGTTACAGTCGGCGCACGAGCGATGGGACACAGCATCTCCGAGGTAGCGATGAAGTGGTGAATTTCCCGTACGACCATTTCACGAGCGTACCGTGAATATCGGGGATCCGGTAAAACATCAAATCTCCAATTTAGCTCCCACTGCAAAAAGGTCCTGCAACAACGGGACCAATGACGACTAAAGAGAATCGTTCAACTTGATATAAGTGCAACCCTTCTTCAGAGTGTCGCAGATTTCAGTGCTGGGCCATCAACAACCATTCAACGAAATATCATCGATATGGGCTTTCGGAGCCGAAGGCCCACTCATGAACTCTTGATGACTGCAGACACGAAGCTTTATGCCTCGCCTGGGCCCGTTTACACCGAACAGTGGACTGTTGATGATTGGAAACACGTTGCCTGGTCGGACGAGTCTCGTTTCAAATTGTATGGAGCGGATGGACGTGTACGGGTACGGAGAATCCATGGACCCTGCATATCAGCAGGTGGAGGCTCTGTAATGGTGTGGGATGTGTGCAGTTGGAGTGTTGTCGGATCCCTGGTACATCTAGATTCGACTCTGTCGAGTGACACGCACGTAAGCATCCTGCCTCATCATCCATTCATGTCCATTGTGCATTGCGACGGGCAATTCCAGCAGGACAATGTGACACCCCACACGCCCAGAATTGCTACAGAGTGGCTCCAGGAACACTCTTCTGATTTTAAACACTTCCTGGCCACCAAGATCCCCAGACATGAACATTATTGAGCAAATTTGGGATGCCTTGCAATGTGCTCTTCAGAAGAGATCTCGACCACATCGTACTTTTACGGATTGATTAGATTATTTAGCCAGCGCCCTACAACTATCTATACACACGAGGCCTGATTTCACATCTGTTAATATTAACATAGAAAACAATCGATTATGGTCAATGGAGACTTCCCGTGCTGTGACTGGAGCCTCATTGCATGATCAGAAAATTGGAGCATGGGTAGCAATATGGCGCATTATTGGATGTTTACTTTTTGAAGAAACCTTAACAGTGAACGTAACCGTTTCATGAGCCACCATTTCATTGGGCAATTAAAGGAAGACGAAATAAACTACTCACGGATTCAACATTTGGCGCCACTGCGCACACGGCTAACAATACTGTGCTTCTTCTGGAAGGTCTGTTTGGGGAACGTGTCATCTCAAAAAACCTATGGCCCCTCGCTCACAGGATCCCACTCCACGAGACGTCTTTTGGCAGCAGCATAATCTGTAGTGTATCGCTCATGCTTTTTGACTTAAAAACTGAAATATCTGCATACGTGTGAAGCATAACTAACACTACTCGCCGATATCTTATCTGATCAGTTTGATTTCCAACATCCTTCTACAGCACAACATCTCAACGCAGGTGGCACGTCAATCATCGTGTTAGTCACGTGAATCTTGTACCACCTGTCCTTCAACAGCGTTGTCACGCAATATACAAAGTTTCGCTCTGGTAACTCTTAGTTGGGCCTAACAATATCTGCATCACTTCGTGTAGCTGATATAACTGCGAACAGCAGTGAACTGCATTCTACATTGTTGTCACAGTAATGTAACTCTACGGTATACATAAGCATATTTCATAGTTTCGAATCATCCTTTTGTTTTAAATCATCGAGGATTTCGAGCTCGAGACGCAGCCGCTTTTTCGGAAGAAAGTATGAGAATTAGGATAGCAATACAAACCTTTCCAACTATCTGATGACTTAATAAACATTCCTTATAGCCTAGGGTTTATGACCTCATAAATGAGCCAACCATGTTAAAATACTTAATATTATAAGATTTTGTAGTCTGCTTAAGGAGACTGGCTATATCTCTCATCTGAAGTCACTTTGTCGTCACTAACTAAAAATATCAAACGTCTTGTGAACCTTCACAGTGTACAAAGTAAGTAAAAAATGCGATTTTAATCTCATCTACGAGGGCTATTTGGAAAGTAAGTTCCGATCGGTCGCGGAATGGAAATCACTGTGAAAATTTGATGAAGTTTTGCACGGATCTTTTGGGTAGTGTCTCTAGTATGCCTGTCGATCACGGCGCATCGCTCTTTTCAGTTCTGAGCACACAGTGAACACGTAAAGGTGCCTAGAACTATAGTGTTTCCCGCCACGTACGAGGACCTGGTGAGAGACTTCGCCTGATGTCGTGCAGCCCACATAACACAACTGTCATGCGTTTCATTCTTCGCGACAATTCTCGGTCGCACCCTACAGGGGCAATGAAGATGCTACTGCAGCGTTTTCTATGGAAAGTGTTTGATCGCCCACAACACAGCCCACAATTGGCTCGTCTTGAGTTTCGTCTCTGTTCACATTAACAGCTGGCTATGAAGACAACATTTTGGCACAGTCAAGGAACTGAAGACGAGCGTACAGAATTGGCAGAAAAAGACAAGCGGCTACCTTCTATGAGGACAGTATTGGAAAGTTGGTACATCAACGTTAGTCGGAATGGTGACCATGTAGAGAAGTAGCTGTAAGGTGTAGCTTACTATTGCAAATAAAACATTTTTGATCTTCACAGTGACTTCTATTTCGCAGCCGATAGCAAGTTACTTTCTGAATAGCCCTTGTATGTTTGTAAAATGAGGGCCCTTTAGAATTTTCTTTTATTTTTGGGAACAACAAAAGCAACATGGGTTCATGTGTGGCGAATATAAAGGCAGCAACATCTATACTACCAAACGACTATACCGGTTCATGGCGCACAGTTTCAGTTGCATATTGCCTACTTAAAGGCTTACAGGGGCAACAAAAATTTGATTTCAATATTTCTTGTAATTATTGAACGAATTTAAAAATTTAAATGCTGTCATATTCCACTCATTAAGAGCCATACTCTTGCGTTACAGTTTTAACACAGCGAGACAAGTATTACAGTTAGAAACTGTGACCTGGTGTTGAAGCAGTGTAGCTCACAGCACGCAAATTACGCCAACTATATTTGTACAACATTGGAGAAGGAGAGCACGTAGCAACATTCAACGAACCGCACATAACTATAAAAATTTTACGAACTTTTTCTCTCTAACATATTTAAAATGAGGTACATGGTCCAGTCACATTAATGTGACCACCGCCCATGTTCGACATATGCGTGCATTAACCTCTCACTGACGTTAGATGCTGTGAAGAGTACGTATATGAAGCGTGGTGGGTGAGACAGAGACAATAGTTTAATCGTTGTCATAATGCAGAAACATAGCGATTTATATGGTGTCCATTGGTTTTTGAGCCTCGGGTGGAACCTAAGTTTGTTCGGCTGCTGCTATCAGACGTTTGAAGGCGCGCACCAGAGAGGCGAACACAAAACTTCATTAGACTTTTCTTCCTCATCCACCCCGCAAACCGGATGTCACACATCCCGACTCCTATCTGCTCGTCCCAATGAAGGACACACTCAACGGGAAGCGGTACGTGTAGGATGGGGAGGTTGTTGATGCAGCAAGACGTGGCTACCGCCGTCGACCAGGAGAGTGGTATCACGTGAGTGTATAGGCGTCCCAATAAGGTCACGTGAAACTGTCACACTGATTGTGTTGAAAAATAGAGTTTTGTATCAAAAGAGTGGGTAATAATATGTTGACATTGGAATCCTAGCTAAAAGTAACCTACTTTCAGAAAAAAAACGTCTGGATTACTTATTGAACATACTGCTCTGGACGGTCAAAAGTCGCAGCGGAGTCGTTTCGGCGCTGGTGTGCACTTCAATCAGCCCGTGACTTCGCTGCTCGAAGATCGATGGCTCATCTCTGCGTTCTCGCACAGGCAGGCAAGACTCGAGACTGGTCCGCCTTCGTCGCCCGATCCATCTCCATCAACCTGAGGCGGCAGTGGGCCAAGCCGGAAATCCGCCGTAATATCAGACCGACAGACACTGGCGCCACCCGCTGCAAGACGCAGCGAGCGCGGAAACCCACCCGACCTGTTGCCTCGGCCCTATAGCCAGCGCGTTTCGCGCGATATTAATAAACTTTCCGCACCTTCACTCTCGCCAACTAGGAAGTTACGTAGCGAATCGGAACTAACATCTCCACGTTTCCAGACAGTTACGATAAGCTCGGTGAGCAGAATATTATTCGTCCCCTTCAAACAGTCACACTTCTTGTTTCGGAGCGCTGTAGATGGTGTGAAGCTGGAGCCGGTGACCATATGACTACAGCTGACGTGTGATGATGATGATGATGATGCTGATGACTCCGATACGGTCGTGTCTCCGCACTGCATCGCGGTCTTAAGCCCCCATATTAAAATATTAAGAGGAGACTGTGAAGAAGGGTCACGTAAAACGCGAACGGGAAGGGAAGCCACATAGAATGTCCTAAAAAAGCTAAATACACAAAACAAAGCAACGAAAATAACAGATTTAAAACTGTCAATAAAAAATGGAAAAATCAGTTGAAATAATTAAAATAATACAGCATATAGCTGTGGCCGGCTGGCTGCTGGAATAAAAATGGATGAGCCAGCCACTCTGGGACACTCTAACGTCTGCAGCCCAAAACCTTAGAATACTGACACTTCAGAAAAATTAGCTAAAATAGAGGACACCTATATTTCCTTCTGCCTGTTTTCTTTTTTAGCGCCAACCTCTTCATCTGAGAGTATCACTTGCAACCTACGTCCTCAGTTATTTGCTGGGTGTATTCCAATCTCTGTCTTCCTCTAGTGACACGGAATTATTCCCTGAAGTCTTAACAGATGTCCTATCAACATGTCCCCTCTTGTTGTCAGTGTTTTCCATACATTCCTTTCCTCCCCGATTCCGTGGGGAACCACCTCATTGCATCCCTCATTAGTCCACCTAATTCTCAACATTCGTCTGCAGCACCACAGCCGGCCGAAGTGGCCGTGCGGTTAAAGGCGCTGCAGTCTCGAACCGCAAGACCGCTACGGTCGCGGGTTCGAATCCTGCCTCGGGCATGGATGTTTGTGATGTCCTTAGGTTAGTTAGGTTTAACTAGTTCTAAGTTCTAGGGGACTAATGACCTCAGCAGTTGAGTCCCGTAGTGCTCAGAGTCATTTGAACCATTTTTGCAGCACCACATCTCAAATGCTTCGATTCTCTTCTGGTTTTCCCACACTCCACGTTTCACTAATATACAATGCTGTAATCTTAGAAATTTCTTCCTCAAATTAAGGCCTATGCTTGATACTAGTACATTTCACTTGGCCAGAAATGCCCTTTTTGCCAGTGTCACTCTGATTTTTATGTCCTTCCTCCGGCCGTCGTGGGTTATTTTGCTGCCTAGGTAGCAAAACGCCTTAACATCATCTCCTTCGTACTGATTAGACTACTCCATTGAGCAGATCCAGTAATTTTTCCTCATTTAGACTGAGGATAGCAATGTCATCAGCGAATCTTGTCACTGATATTTTTTCACCCTTAATTTTAATTTCGCTCTTCCTCTTACTAGTATTTCCGTCATTGCTGTTTCGATGTACAGATTGAACAGTAGGGGCGAAAGACTACATCCCTGCCTTACAGCCTTTATAATCCTATCATTTCTTTCTCGGTCTTCCACTCTTATTACTCACTCTTGGCTCTTGTACGCCTCGTATTTATGGTCTTCCCTTTAGCTTACTTCTATCTTTCTGAGAATTTTGAACATCATGCACCAGACAAGACGGTGGCTGACCATGCGCTCCAAGGTCTTCGCCACGCAGTTAGTGGGGCCAAAATTACGATAAGCAATCGCGTATGTACTGTCCCTCTCGCGTTTTAAAAGCGGAATCGAAATTGCCTCTTGCCATGAATCGGCGAAGTGGCTTGACGCCTAAATGAGATTGCAAAGGGCGAGGGACATTATTTTGCTCCGCTCCGCGAGGTTCCGTAACATACTACATTGATGTCCACAACTTAAAGACGAAAATGTCTTTTGTATGATGTGTTACTGCCAAGTAACATAGCCCGGTGCAACTTGAACCGTACATAGCAAGAAATACTACAGTATAGTACAAATGGAAATTAAAAAACACGCAATGAGGCGTACAGAAATGACACGTTTACTTAAAGACAATAATTGCACTGACGTCATCATGATTTATGACAGGCCCTTGGATTTTACGAAAGGCAGAACATAATTCTTAATTTTTGTGTCGCTTCGTTGTCGCTGTAGGCTTTTATCATGGGAAGCATGAAGAAGATGTTCTTTGGTGGCCGGTATCCTCTTTCTATAACACAAGTGCACGCATGTATTAACAGGGTTCTTGATTAACATAGATGTTGTGGTACAAGTTCTTCCGTATTAGTCCACGTTAGCCTCACTGCAGGTGAAGTACGCTATGTACACTACTCTGGTCGCTACGCGCTGCCTGAGACTGAGACTGTCAGCGACTGCGACTGAGGACTCGACTCGGTGACTCACTGGATGACTGACTGACTGGGTCTGCAAATACTCGGGCCCGCCGGTCCGCCGCAGAGAAATAAATACTAGCGGGCGAGGGGGCGTTGGCGGCGCATTACTTGCGAGTCTCTACTTGGCCTCTCTGCTGATACTACCGATCTTCTCGCAGCTTCTTTGTCACCAGGTGTGGCGACAACTTACGCCAGCATATTAATAGGGTGTGTGATCACCACGGACGGGAATGCATCCTCTGTGCAACATGCTCACTTGCTGATCACAAGGTTGGCAAGGAGTCCTTGTGGTCAGTATGGCTATTCAACATAATGGTTTATTGTAACAACTCTTTCGCCCATTTTCTGTGTCTGTAATCTGTTATTCTTATATCGCTTTCATATGTTATACACAGCACTTCAAGACATGGCTGAGTCCACCAAAACGATCACATTCGACAACATTCCTGGGTGCTTAACGAGTTCGCACCTCTCGGTATGTCAGGGTCAGTCCTGAAAAACTACCCAGACTGCATCTCCTCTAATTCACAAAGAGCACGCGATCCCATTCCTCATTGGTCCACACCTTAAGGTCCTCGCACCATGGCTACGAGTGCCCCTGATGTGCGCGTGTCAACGGAACACAATGTACTGATCCGTGGGCAAAGACACTATCTCCGAGCAGCTGCCGCGCTACTGTGGTGCATGAGACTGGATGCATTGCACTCCTGTTAAATGTGTTTGCAATTACTCTCGCTGTTTGATGTGGATTCCTTCTTGACTGTTACACAATGTAGCCGTCGTAATGCAGCTGTAGTTGACTGTGGCAGACCATCACCTTTCCATCGGCCAGAAGTGCCGGTGACTCCTATGCAGGTGTAACAATGCTACGAGCAATACCAAACTCCTGGGCAACATTCGTCGCACTTCGTCCTTCTTCCAGTTTCCTGATGATTCATGTTGTCTCTGGAACTCGTTATAACGAACACGACCTGCACAATCCACAGCAGCTGCTCGCTGACTAATACATAAAAGTTTCCTTCAGCTGCCCCATTTGGCCCTATAGTCAAGCTGAACTCACGCCCAGCTTTCAGTGCACGAAAGGGAGACATCTGGCAACATGCTCTCACAATTTCATTAATTTCCATCGAGTAGTAAATACGAGGGGCGTTCAATAAGCAATGCATCACATTTTTTTGTCTGAAAGCACGTTGGTGTTACTCAGGATTTCAGTACATCACTTTATTCCCCACTAGTTTGGCTATGAAACCCTCTTTCTCGACATAATCTCCGTTCAATGCGACGACCTTACGCCACCTTACTGTACGCCCGCGTCACACAAGTCTACCGGGCAACGTCACAGCCAACGTCACAGCCAACGTCTTGCTGCACCAGTAACCTCCCCATCATCCACATACTGCTTCCCACGGAAAGCACGCACCCTTCAGTGCTTGACTGTGATCCGTCGGTCATCTCGAATGAGAGTGTCCGCACGTTCCAACACTGCAGGACTCACAGCTCTGTGCGACCAGCCGGCACGCGAGGGATCGGATAGGTTTGCGCGACCTTGTTGCGATGATGACCAACGACTCACCGTGCTTTTGTTCACTGCCAGGTCTCCGTAGACATTCTGTGAGCGTCTACGAATATGTGCGATGCTCTGGTTTTCTGCCAATGATAGCTCTCTGTTTCGAACGCCATTTTGAAGGCTATATATAACGTCACCAGCTATCGGAACTTCATGAAACCACAATGGCTGAAGCGGGAATATTCTACGATCTCCCACAACACATTCCGCATTTTTCAACCCAAACTGGCCTAGAAAAAACAACTGTTTTGCATTAGTTACTCAGCGACTTCGTATGTGACGTCACTTTATCAAGACGATCCTCAAGTTTTGCAGAGTAGTGTATAATAGGGATCACAGTTTATGAACACGAAATCAGTACCAACAACCACTTGAGTTCAAGATATTAATAATCTTGATCCGTGACTTGACATACACCACCGCACTCCGCTAAAGGCACCAGTGACAGTGGAGATTTTGTCTCATACGCTGTGATCGATCAGAGCCGAGGAAATTCCACGCTACTTTATAAGGTCATGCTTCGTTCAGCCAATGAGACGTGGAGATGCTCTTATCACTCCTTACCTGGCATCCAACACTCCAACAACGTCGCACAATACTCCCCAACAGTAACGCTTCTGACATATCACACAGCGTTGCAGCTAGTCCAGCACCAATTCAGCTTATTTACTCCTGAGACATGATGTCCATTATAGCAAATTCTGCATTTTCCGCCGTAGTAGCTGTGGTCCATTTGAATGGGCCGTATGGTGCAACTATGTTTGCAACGTGTTACCATAGCACGTCAATACCCCTTCATTACTGTGCATTTTTCGTGAAAATATGTACCTACTGTAAACGACGTCTATAAATGTTGCATTATGGTGCATGAACCTACACTCAACAAGAACTCTTTACCAACTTTGTGGCCATCATGTGAGCTTTGTTGTATAATAAGTTTTCGTAATACTGAATGTTTCTTTAATTATGGTTTCAAAATAGTAATGTCCACTGTAATGTTATGGCTACAAAATACTAACGTCCAGTCTAATGTTCCTAAGCATTACCTTTTCTAATTTCCAGTAAAATTACTTGTGGTTGTTGCTGAATGCCATTACCTGACGTACGAGGTTGCAACTTTTAATAGTGGCAACTATTTATTTGCAGCTCGTACAAAATAGATTCGTGTTTCAAAGTTTTACTGACCTTCAAAGTAGTCACCAGGATTGTGTATAAACCGTTGCCAGCGATGTGGAAGTCGTAGGATACTCTTAGCAGTGGCAGTTGTGTTGACAGTTCGAGCGGCGCGGTCTATTGCCCGACAAATTTGTAGCAGTTCTGAAGCGAATGCCGGGAAGTGATTCCTTCAGTTTAGAGATCGAGCTGAACTTACGAGGGCTTAAGTCAGGGGAGTGCAGTAGGTGGTATAGCACTTAGCAGCCCCATCAGTCAAACAAATCAGTAACAGCTTGCACTGTAGGTGCTTGAGCATTGTCCTGCAAAATGATGGTCAGATCCTGCAGAAAGTGTCATCACTTCTGTCTCTATGCTGTTCATTTTTGGAACACAACCTACGACAATGCTGGTGACTACTTTGAAGGTCAGTAAAAGTTTGAAACACGTATCTATTTTGTACGAGCTGCAAATAAATAGAGGCCACTATTCAAGTTCCAACCCTCGTATTATTATTTGTTTGTGAACACAATCATTTTCTGGAACAATAATTAAGTCATAAGTTCATCTAACTGCAGACAAGACACTTGCTAATCAAGGGCTGTTGACCAATCAGAGAAGACTAATTTCTGTTGTAAAATAGTATGGCCAAAAGCCAGTCGTAACCGCATCGACCACGACTGGAAAATAGCTTATGAAACAACGTAAAAGATGGTCGAAGAAAGGTGCGAGATATATTCAGGATCCACGACCAGCAGTAATCGGCTGCTACAGTAAAAATATGGGTGGTATGGACTTGATCCACAGGATAATGAGATTTTACAGGATCTACACCATAACCAGAAAGTGGACCGTAAGAACTATTTTTCATTTCATAGATCTGGGAATTGCTGGATTCAGTACGGGATTGACCGAATTAAGAATCAGGGGGCAAACAAGAATATCCTGCAGTAGAATGCGCAGAGCGTTTGTTAAGTGGCGAAGATCGAAAACACTCGCAAGAAGAAGATGAGGACTCAACTCCTAAAAGGAAAAAACTATTGCCCTCACAATTACGCTCACCTATTGTAGCCAGTTTCAAGAAATGATTGAGTTGAAAAATAGTGTGAGGTGTAAGAACACTACCTGCGGGAAGGAAACCAAGATAAAGTGCCAAGGGCCGGCCGAAGTGGCCGTGCGGTTAAAGGCGCTGCAGCCTGGAACCGCGAGACCGCTACGGTCGCAGGTTCGAATCCTGCCTCGGGCATGGATGTTTGTGATGTCCTTAGGTTAGTTAGGTTTAACTAGTTCTAAGTTCTAGGGGACTAATGACCTCAGCAGTTGAGTCCCATAGTGCTCAGAGCCATTTTTTTTTAAAGTGCCAAGGCTATTAAGCTACCCTCTGTCTAACATCACAGAACAACTGCTTCTCGACTATCATCAGAAATAAAACTGTCACAATTTACGTCTTTATTTAAAAATGGCTCTGAGCACTATGGGACTTAATTTCTGAGGTCATCAGTCCCCTAGAACTTAGGACTACTTAAACCTAACCAACCTAAGGACATCACACACATCCATGCCCGAGACAGGATTGGAAACTGCGACCGTAGTGATCGCGCACCTCCAGACTGTAGCGCCTAGAACCGCTCGGCCACTCCGGCCGACCGTCTTTATTTAGTGTATAGATGGTATCTGTATAATAAGACAGTACTTTGTTAGGTAAACTGCAAACAAAAAGCTTTTTTTACATTTTTCACTTTCTTTCCTGAAAATCATTATTTTTCTTTTAAGGCAGAGAGGTGTCGGCGTGGCGAGGGAGTCCGAAGGGACGCCGAGACGTGGCTGTCAGGTCAGGGAGGCACAACAACAACAACACCAACAACAGCAGCTGCAGCAGCACTGGAGCACGTCCATATAACAGCGGCAGGCCGACAGCCAATTCCGCCTGATTGCAATTCACATTTATTTCACATTTATTAATATATTTATTTATAGCCTCGGAGGCGGCCGGCCACACACCCATCCCCCCCCCTCTCTCTCTCTCTCTCTCTCTCTCCCTCTTTCTCTCTCACACACACACACAACACCCGCACACTGCTGTGAGATAGTCAGCATGCAGAGGGCATTAATTAATATTATTTTCCGTGGCGTAAAACGCAGCTACTCGTCCCAGACGGTCGGCCTGCCTGCCTGCGAGTGCAAATTAATTACGAATGGCCGACAGCTGGCATCACCTAACGTGATGTGTGTGTGTGTGTCTATGTGGACTGTATCATGAAGCCCAACCCTAGTGTCAACTTACGCACGCTCAGCGATCGGTTGTCGGCCATTACATTCCCCGGGTATCGTAACGCGTGTCCATCCAAATCAGCAACAAAGATAAACATTAAACAAAGTAAATACATCCTCGGTATGGACCAGAAACCCCCACACCCAGTTCATTAAACAATCGCACTCCCGTGCATAAAAAACGTTTCAAACGTTTCGGTACAGAAACCTAGTTTTCCTCAACCAAGTGTGGCATATTGATATAATTTGTAACTATCTTCAGTGGTATATGTGGGTACGGTCTGCAAAATGAGTATCAAATAGAGTTAGTAGTTAACAAGTAGGAAATTAAAACACCGTGTTTGTTGCTGAACTTTACCCGCATGAACAACGAACATTAAGTAATCCATAAACTGTTTTCGTTAATTATTTTGTGGGGCTGTAAGGGAGAAGAAGTTTAGAAAACATTTGAAATTGTGTTCAAAGTTTGTTGGAAGACCCTAAGTGCTCCAGTTATCAAACTTTGGATGAGTATTTTCTGGATAAGTCGCGCTCCGTTTTAAGAAAGATTAGTTTTTCATGCATCTCAATGTTTATGGCACCATATCTCCTAAATTATATGTCGTCCAATGATATAATTTTACACATACATTCTACAGCATATTTAGATACTGTCTGCAAAATGTGTTGCGAATACAGTAAGTAATAAAGAAGTAAAAAATTACGCCAAGGCCAATAACACAGGGGTCCCAGAAGGAACGATCAATATTTATCAATACGAAAGGAATGATCATAGTAAGTTAAAAAAAATAGTAATCACAGGCTAAAAAATGCACCCTTAAGAGCTATGAATACTTCAGCAACTTCAATACGGTGAAATCTCTCTCTGTAAGGGAAAAAGTTTAGAAAACGTTTGCAATTATGCTGACTATCTCATAGCACACATTTCCACATCTATTCTACTGCGAGGACTTTGTTTACCCTATTTTCGGACGAGGTAGTATGGACCAAAACAACAACAAAAAAGTTGTCCAGTAAACATGGGTTCTAAAATGCATACCTTAAGAACTAAGAGCAGTTGTTCAGCTGAAGAGATGTGTTTCACAGTAGCGACGATTAACAAGTGCTCACACCTCTTAAGGTATGCCCTATATAGCCTATGTTTACTGGACTTTTTGCTTCGAATGATCGTCCCTGCCATATCCCAAAATATTGGCCATTTCTCCTTAGGCCTCTTGAGAGTAACCGCTTATTTTCCTCTCATTATTTTATGAGTGGTGTCAGTGAGAAAAGGTTTCGAAAAGGTTCGAAATTACGAGTAAAGGTTATTGAAAGTTGCTAAGTGCTCCTATTCTCTAACACTGATGAATAAAGTCTGGGTAATTTGCGCGCTTTGAGCTCCGCTGCCTGAAGACATACAGACACTTTGTAACTTTAATATTCGACTTGTTGCGTCAAACCTGTAACGTACGTTATACCTGCTAACAAGTAAATTCCCACAGCATTTAAAATTTTTAAATTCGTTCAGCAATTATATGATATACTGAAAATGGAATTTTTGTTGGCTCTGGAGGGCCTCAGACAGAAAACCTGCAACTGGGATAGAAGCCCTTTAGCGCTTTACTTATGCGTAGAGTTGTAAAACTACCGCGCACTACCGTACGTAAGTGTAGACTACGGCATTTTTGCCAGAGGCATTCGCCAGTTAAGATCGTAACAGCGTTAACTGTACGTTAGGTGTGTTGCATACCTATCGAGCGTTACCTCATTTCGATCGCCTCGCTTATGCGATCAGTATCTTACTAGATTCCCCTACAAACTAGAAGCGCTGAAACGTGTAGAAAGCGATTGAGAGTATACAGGGTGAGTCACCTAACATTGCCACTGGAAACACCTCCCAAACCACAACAAACACCGAATAACCAATTCCACAGACCGAAAGTAAGGAGAGGGGCTGGTGGAATTGGTTAATACAGACCGTTGAGAAATGCACGGAAGTATGATTTTCAACATATAGTTATATTTTTTAATAGAAACCTGTTATTATTTTTAGCACAACTGAAAATAGAAACAAATACTTAATCAATGTCGTTTGTTACATTGTAAAATGTTACGTACATACGGAGTAATTTGTAACGTAATGTTGTCGCATGAAAATTCAGACGTTCAGTAGCGTGTTGTAACGAACATGATCTGTAGGGGTATGTTTACGAAGATTACGAGTATGGCTGTTTCAGTGTCTGCATGTAGCAATTGCTGAATTAGTCCTTGTACTCAGAATAACTGTAGCAGTCTGTGTTACCGGACGCCTGTGATCGTGTACTGTACACAAGTTAGAACAGAAGTACGCACAGTAGGAACGTGAGAAGGTTGCAAGTACAACAGTACGTACGCTGTTGTAAGAACTGTGAAAATGGTTTATTTTAACACTGAAAAGGCAGAGATGATATCTATGGCGAGTGTAGACAAAATGCCGCTGCCGCCTGCAGGTTGTATGCAGAAAGGTGCCCGGACAGAGATCATCCAACGCGTCGCACATTTAAAACATCTACAAACAATTGTATACAACAGATATGGTCGTAACACGCAAACGGGTCCATAACAAACCCATCACAGGAGAAGCAGGTGCAGTTGGTGTGCTAGCTGCTGTTGTGAACCCACACATGAGTTCACGTGACATCGCTAGATGTAGTGTAATGCGCATACTTCATCGTCACGAATTTCACCCACGTTATGTGTCGCTGCATCAGCATTTACATGGAGATGACCTTAATAAGAGAGCGAATTTCTGTCCGTGGGCATTAACAGAGAATGCGTCGCAGTTCCACCTGTTTACCGATGAAGCAGATTTCACAAACCACGATGAAGTGAATTTACGAAACATGCATTACTGGTCCGTGAACAATCCTCTCTGGCTTCGATAGGTAAAGCGACAGCGGTCGTTGGAATGTAAATGTATGGTGCGGAGTAATTGGCGACCATCTCATTGCTCCTCACTTCACTCAAGGCACCCAAACAGTTGCCAAATACGTCGAGTTTCTACAAAATGATCTGCCAACATTGCCACAAATGTCCCGCTGGAAACGCGTATGTGACATCAACATGATGGTGCTCCTGCAGATTCTGCGATGAACACTAGGCCGTCCCTTGACAGAATATTCGACGGGCGTTTCATAGGACGTAGCGGACGCATAAATTGGCCAGCCCGTAACCTAATGTCTCTTCTGTACCTACGTTACATCACTGTTCTTTTTGTACCCCTAATTAATTCGTTTCTCTCCAGTACACACGACTCTACTGCTGAGAAGTCACTCAGGCATCATCTTTACGTTACAAAGTACTCTCGATGTAATTAACATCTTACAATGTAAGAAATGGCATTGATGAAGTACTTTTTTTATTTTCAGTGGTGCTAAAAATAATAACAGGTTTCCATTTAAAAAAATGTAAGTATGTGTTGAAAATCATACATCCGTGCGTTTCTAAATGGTTTATTGGCCAGCCCCTCTCCTTACTTTCGGCCTGCGGAATTGGTTATTCAGTGTTTGTTGTTTGGGAGGTGTTTCCAGTGGTAATGGTAGGTGACTAAAGGTCCACGTAGACCTCCGGGGCATTTTTGTTCTACAATAGTTATCCACTGCTAGTATTTATAGTAAAATTGAAACTGTCAATGTTCAGTTCAAGCTACAATAGAAAATTCTAAATTTGTAATCTGAAATAGAGGAATGTTGTAATCAAAATAAAAACCAATAGAGATTTATCGTACAGCGCTGGAAAACACAGTTTCTTGAAAAAAAGGGTAAAGTTAAAAAAAATGCCTCTGAGCACTATGGGACTTAACATCTATGGTCATCAGTGCCCTAGAACTAAGAACTACTTAGACATAACTAACCTAACGACATCACACAACACCGAGTCATCACGAGGCAGAGAAAATCCCTGACCCCGCCGGGAATCGAACCCGGGAACCCGGGCGTGGGAAGCGAGAACGCTACCGCACGACCACGAGATGCGGACGGTAAAGTTAATAAAATGCAAAATAAAAAGATATCATACATTGCTTCAATACTTCGTCGAGCTTACATAAAACATGTTTCTGTTATTCATAAACGATTTTCACATCCTTATTCATAAACAACTTCCACATTTATCAATAATAACAGGAAACTCTTACCTTTGATCGTGATGAACGTCCTACTGAGTACACAATAACAACAATGATGATATATACTTGAGCATGTTACCAAAGTAATTGCTTTGCTTAACATGAAAGTGCAGAAGTTGCGCGATCAGCTAATTTTTATTACTTATAAAAGGCAATTTATTTTTGTACGTATATAAAATAAACAACGAAAAAAACCAGACATTCTATTACGTTCCTTTCCCTACCAATACTACTGCTAATCCTACCATTTACTACGTCATTTATGTCTTGTACCAAAACTACCGCCGGCTGCGGTGGCCCAGCGGTTCTAGGCGCTTCAATCTGGAACCGCGCGGCCGCTACGGTCGCAGGTTCGAATCCTGCCTCGGGCATGAATGTATGAAATGTCCTTAGGTTAGTTAGGTTTAAGTAGTTCTAAGTTCTAGGGGACTGATGACATCAGATGTTAAGTCGCATAGTGCTCAGAGCAATTTGAACCAAAGATATTGATCCCTAGTTTCGGTAGGGCACAACGGATACTAGTTATACGAGTACTGACCACCCAATAAAATACTCGCTTCCGGCATAACATCGCTTGTCTGTGACACTATGTCTCCATGTTGCTGCATGTGAGTGACCTTGTGACGTGACTGCGATTTAGTTCAAACTGTTAACTTGTCCGAGACTTGGTTACCTGCACCCTCCTCCTTAGCAGCTAGTAACGAAACAATCGCGCGCTGGAGCGGAGTACAGGCAGAAATAAGTCAGAACTGAAGCAACTTTATAAAGTGCTTTACTCGATTAGGCAGTGGTCGAAAACGCTACAGCTGTATTGGGGTCAGCTCCGCCTTACAGATGGGGCCGGAGTTGCGGGCACTCCACTAACGCCACTGAGGATATAAGCGGCAGCCGAAGTTTGCAGTCTGATGGCTGCGGCACGTGATGTGGGAGAGATGGGCCCTCTCGGCAAACTCCCGCCACGTCAGAGGGCGGGGGGAGATTGGCTGCTAACTTGTGGCGAGTATGGATGCCATCACCGAGATGCGCTCTAGATTGCTCTGGGCGCTCGTTCCGCTGGCCTGGAGGGTGGGTCATCGAGCTGCATAGCGAACGCGTACCTATATTAATGGCTTATCAGCGGTTCAGTTCCAGCTACAGGCTGCGTGTCTAACGGGTTTCAGGTGCAACAAAAATTTTATTTTCTCTATTTCACACGATTGCTGACCGAATTAGAAACCTAAAATGCTGTAAAAATCCACTCATTAAGAGGTATAATCCAACGGTAAAGGTTTAACACACTAACAAAAGTATTACAGTTAGTAAGTAAGACAATGTGTCTCACGCTGCGCAAATTACCCTGAATATATTCATCCAGTATTTGGGAATGAGAGCACTTTGTGACTTCCAACAAACTTTGCTCATAATTTCAAACAGAATGATTAAAGGAATAAAGATTATCGCTTACTACATATCTGATGTTCATATTGCTTTTCCGGCAGATCAAACACTGCATCATCTTTCGGGCGTGCATGTGGGATATTACTATTTAGAAATATTTTATGGCCCGTGTTGTACAGATTTAATGAATGTTAAGAACTGCATTATACAATACACAGCTGTAACGGTATATTTTAGTAGAGACGATCAATTCAGTCTAGGATCAAAACACCACCGGGTCCGTAAACCATCTTAGCTATGCATTTGTGCAATTGGAATAATAGTTATCAGATGTACATCGTTCCATCATTGATATTAGCAGTATGCAAGTAATATTATGCCCGTTTAATCTCATAGACGTAGACGTTTTTGTGTGGTATACTCATGCAACGGACAAATGCTTCAAATGGCTCAGAGCACTATGGTACTTAACGTCTGAGGTCATCAGTCCCATAGAACTTAGAACTACTTAAACCTAACTAACCTAAGGACATCACACATCCATGCCAGAGGCAGGATTCGAACCTGCGACCCTACCGGTCGCGCGGTTCCAGACTGTAGCGCCTAGAACCGATCGGCCACCCTGGCCGGCTGCAATGGATAGAGTAGATCAAAGATTATTCTTCTTATTATTATTAGTCGTATAATCTTTGACCTACTCTGCTCAGTGCATGAGTATACCACGCAAAAAAGTCCACGAGGTTAAATGGATTGGACGTTACGTATACACAGCCGCTGTTAGTGGTGGAACAATGTACATCTGATGACTGTCATTCCAGTTACGCAAATGCATAGCTGAGATGGTTTGCGGACTCGATGATGGTCTGATCCTAGGCCGAAATCGATCGTCTCTAAAAAAAATACCGTTACAGCTGTATTGCATAATCCAGTTCTTAACACGTTAGTCTATTAATTCTTGTTCCGATATTTCGGCTGACATCCTTTTAGCCATTCTCAAGGCGTATCACTTGCAAGATTTTTAAATCGTCGTCTCTGACGTATATGCGTTTACTCAACAGGATTGTGTAAAGTGATTTAAAAATCTTGCGAGTGACTCGCCTTCAGAATGACTATTAGGATGTCAGCCGAAATATCGGAACAAGATGGTTCCATTGGCTCTGAGCACTATGGGACTTAACATCTGAGGTCATCAGTCCCCTAGAACTTAGAACTACTTAAACCTAACTAACCTAAGGACATCACACACATCCGTGGCCGAGGCAGGATTCGAACCTGCGACCGTAGCGGTCGCTCTGTTCCAGACTGAAGCGCCTAGAATATCGCAACAAGAATTAGTAATCTCTGGAATGCACACCGGAAAGAAGATAGAATAAAATGCTGTAATTACTAGTGACACAAAGGATAGACACAGAAACCATATTCCAGTCACTTCACTTTCCTGCAACGATATTCACTAAAATTGTCATCTGCTGCAGAGAATAAAAACATTAGAAATGTCTATTTGGATACTTGTCACAGTCAGCCGATTAACGGTAACAACAACAGTTAGCCTATGTCGGCAGGTGATGTTTGAAGTGATCGCTGTCTAAAAAATCCCCAGCTACGAGTCTTTGAATGCTGGCTCGTATTTTGACTGGCCCGAAGGTGGGACTCTTCCTGCACGTCGGTCAGGGAGCCTGAATATGTAGTAATATATCACCGAAATTGATACCCCAATAAAAATACACTGAAGCGCCAAAAACGTATAGGAATATATATTCAAGTACAGAGATATGTAAACAGGCAGAATACGGCGCTGAGGTCGGCAACGCCTATATAAGACAACAAGTGCATGGTGCAGTTGTTAGGTAGGTCACTGCTGCTGCAACCGCAGGTTATCAATATTTAAGTGAGTTTTAACGTGGTGTTATAGTCGGCTCTCGAGCGATGGGACGACTATTTCACGATTTACTGTGAATATCAGAAATCCGGTAAAACATCCAATCTTCGATGTCGCTGCGGCTGGAAAAAAAATCCTGCAAGAACGGGACCAACAACGACTGAAGAGAATCGTTCAACGTGACAAGTGCATCCCTTCGTCAAATTGCTGCGGAATTCAATGCTCGGCCATCAACAAGTGTCAGCGTGCGAACCATTCAACGAAACATCATTGATATGGGCATTCGGAACCGAAGCACCACTCTTGTGCTCCTGACGACCGCACGACGCAAAGCTTTACGCCTCGTCTTCCCGTCGACACCGACATTGGACTGTTGACGACTGGAAACATGTTGCCTGGTCGGATGAGTCTCGTTTCAAATTGTATCGATTGGATGGACGTATGGAGACAACATCATGAATCCATGGAGCGCGCATGTCAGCAGGGGACTGTTCAAGCTGGTGCAGGCTCTGTAGTGGTGTCGGGCAGTCTCAGTGATATTGGACTCCTGATACGTGTAGATACGACTATGACAGGTGACACGTACGTAAGCATCCTGTCTGATCACTTGCATCCATTCGTGTCCATTGTGCATTCCGACTGACTTGGGCAATTCCAGCAGGACAATGCACACCTTACACGTCCAGAATTGCAACAGAATGGCTCTAGGAACACTCTTCTGACTTTAAACACTTCTTTTGAGCACCAAACTTTCCCGACATGAACATTACTGAGCATATCTGGAATGTCTTGCAACGTGTTGTTCAGAAGGGATCTCCAACCCCACGTAATCTCACGGATTTACGGACAGCCGTGCAGGATTCATGGTGTCAATTCCCTGCAGCACTACCTCAGACATTAGTCGAGTCCCTGCCACGTCGTGCTGCGGCACTTCTGCATGCTCGCGGCGGCCCTACGCAATATTAGGCAGGTGTAGCAGTTTCTTTGGCTTTCCAGGGTAAAAATTTGGAAATTTAGACGGCTGAAAGGTGAGGGATTTGACATTCTGTACTGAACAGTCGATGTCTCGCAAACATTTGTGAAATGAAGGGCATACAGTGTATCGATTGCGGTCTGCAGGTCGTATCTCTGGTTCGTCTTCGCTCTGGTCGCCAGGCGGCGCTCTCGCGCCGTGTCTTCCTGTCTGAAATACGAATATATACGTGGCGGGCGAGTACGGAACGGGGCATCTCCGGCGGTACACCGCATGGTTACCGCCCTTCGATAGTGCCCTTCTAGCGCTTATCGAAGTGTTAGGTGTTCCAGCCAGCCAGCCAGCCAGCCAGCCAGCCAGCCAGCCAGCCAGCCCAGAAGAAGCAGCAGCAGCAGCAGCAGCAGCAGTTCCCGGTCCCGGCCTGCAGCAGTGGTCGGGCAGCCAGCCAGCCCTCCGGTGGCAGCAGCAGCAGTCCCGCCAGTAGCAGCTCCGCCAGCAGCAGCAGCAGCAGCAGCAGCAGCCGCCGCCGCCGCCGCCGCCGCCCCGGCCCCGTCCGCGGCAGCAGCGTTCCTGCCTCTCGCCGTCCAGCCAGCAGCAGCAGCAGCAGCAGCAGCCGCCGCCCCGGCCCCGTCCGCGGCAGCAGCGTTCCCGCCGTCCGCCGTCCGCCGTCCCCCAGTGTGTGTCCTGTCCTTTAGTGCTGTGTTTTTTCTTCTCCTTGTCATCATGTCCGCCCCCACCACCACCGTCACTACTACCACCACCGTCATCGTGTATACGTCCCCTTCCGCCGCCTCCACCACTATCACTTGGTGTGCCCAGTCCCACCCCCCTCCTTCCATCCCTCCCCTCCTCTCTATCCCTTCGCCCTCGCTCTTTGTCCCCCCCTCTTCCGCTTCTTCCTCTCGTTCTGATCCCTTCCCCCCACTCCCCCAGCCTGTCACTGCAGCTCCGGCTCGGGTGGTGGCCCGTCGGGCCACTGCCCACGCCCAGCTTTCCCCGTCGCCATCGCCATCTCCGCCGCCGCCACCACCACCACCACCGCCATCTTCGTCGCCGTCACCATCACTGCCACCTTCGCCTGCACCGTCACAGTCATCTCCGGCGCCGACTGTTGCGTCCGTGCCGGGACCTGCCCCTTCCCACCACCTCCCCATCGTTCCCGTCCCTCTTATCACCACCCGCCCATCTGCAGCTGTCAAACGCCCTAGTGGCGCCCCCACTTCCTCTGCTCCTAAAAAGGCTCCACCCCGCCCCCCATCCCCACCCCAAAATGCCATGGACGTCTCCCCACCTGGCCCCGCTCCCTCCTCCTCCTCCTCCTCCTCCCCACCCGGTCTCTACAAATATCTCCTGTCCCGTCCCGATCCTTCCTTCCTCGAGGCCCGGAATCTCTCCCTCCTCCTCCACCGCCATTTCCCTGGCGCCCCCATTTCTCTCCTTACTCCCAGACGGGACTCTGTTCTTATCTCCTCCCCCAGCCCGACCCTCCATACTGACATCCTCTCCCGCCTCCCCATCACCCGTTTTGGTCCTAACGCCTCCCTCACCCCTGCTCCCTCTCCTTCTCCTACCCGCCAACCCCAACCCCCGCGTCGCCCGCCGACCCTCACCGCCGTGATCACTCGGCTTAGTCCGTCGATCACGGAGGAGGAGGTGTTGGCGGAGCTGAAGGCCCATCCCACCCTGGAGGTGCGGGCAGTCCGCCGCATTTTTAACGCGACCGGCCCCACCCGCCTTATGCGGGTGTTCTCTGAGGACGCCCCCTCCATTGACCGCCTCCTGAAGGAGGGTGCCCTCCTCTTCAATCAGCGGTACAAGGTCGACCCCTCCCGTTCCCCCCCTCAATCCCTGCGCTGCCAGAGATGTCTGCGCTACAATGCACATACAACAGCCGAGTGCCGCGAGGCCCCCACCTGCCCGCATTGTCGACAAGCGCACTTTCTCCGGCAGTGCCCCAACCTCCAATCCCCTCCCTCCTGTAATACCTGCAGCTTCCCCCACCCTACCTACTCCCAAAAGTGTAAAGCCCGGCCCCCTCCCACCACCCCTGAACTCACCGTACCTGTCCGTCCCCTGGACGCCCCCACCCCTCCTGGCAATTCCCTTCGTCCCCCCCCCCCCACTGCTGAGGACATCATCAGGTTCCTCACTATTGTCCTCCAAAACGTCCATCCCTTTCAGCGCCCCCACACCCTCCAACAGATCTCCCTCGCCGCCCGTTCCATATTCCACCTTAAAATGTACGCCACCTATTCCAATAACCAGGCCCATTTCACCTTCTCCCGCCTTGACACCCTCGTCTAAATCCTATCATGGCGCGACAGCATCGTATCCTTTTCAACAATATCCGCTCCCTTCCCGCCAACAAGAACCTCTTCCTGCACACCCTTGCTACCCACCGTGTGGATGCCTTCCTCCTCAATGAAACCTTTCTCCAACCCCACCACTCCATTCACACCTCCCCCTATCTCCTCCACCGATCCGATAATCCCCTCCCAGTGGCGCGTGGCGGCGTTGCCATTGGCCACCACCGCCAGATCCCCGTTCGGCTCCAACCTCTCCTTCCCGACCCCACCGAACACCTGATCCTTAGTCTCTTCTTCCCCGGCCTTACCGTTACCTGTGCCACCATCTATGTCCGCCCTAACGCCCCTCTTCCTTTCGACTTCCTCTCCCACATCGACCGTACCTTCTCCTCCTATGTGATCGCCGCTGACCTCAACATCCATAGTCGCTCCGCTGCCCAGTTACGGCGGTGGCATCGGTTCCTCTCCTCCCTTCAAGGCGACCTCATCCCCATCCCCCAGCACACCCGCCCCGAATCCAATTCCACTCCCGATGTTATTCTTTCCTCCCCCAACCTCCTTGGTCGCATTACGGTGGATGTCCTGGAGCCTATTGGTAGTGACCATCTCCCTGTCCTCCTCACCGTTTCAGACGGTCGTCGCCCCCGCCCCGACCCTCGTAATGACCCTCCCCCCAAGTACATCCATGACTATTCCCGTGTCGACTGGAATGCCTACCGGGATACCCTCTCCACTCAGGTCGACAGCCACCCTCTCGCCTACCGCCGTCCCGATGATGTCTCCCATGCCGCCTCCTTTCTCCAGCAGACCTTGTCTGAGGCCGTGGAGGCCCACGTCCCTACTGTTGCCGTCCACCCCCACCGTCCTACCTTGCCACCACAGGCCGTCCTCCTCCTCCGTGAATCCCGTCGTCTCTACCGTGCCTTCCTCCGCACGCGTGACCCGGACACCCTACGACGCCACCGGCAACTACAGCGACACATTCGAAATTTGCTCGCGGCTAAGAAACGCCGGGACTGGCGACAGACATGCACCCGTTTAAATGCTACCCTTCCTATAAACTCGTCCAAGTTCTGGACCGCCTTCCGTCGCCTTACCGGAACAAAGCCCTCCCCCTACTATCCTCTTCTCCACGATGACCACCCATTCCCTGACGCCCTTAGTAAGGCCAACCACTTTGCCTCCTACCTGACCGATGTGTTTTCCATCCCTGATGATCCCCGGTTCGATTACTCCCTCTTCCCCGATATCCGCGATCGAACTGACACCTCTGTCCCTCCCCTCGCTCCTGGTTTCCAGTACTTGGACAACATTCCACACACGGAACTTAATGCCCCCATCACTACACAGGATCTCATTACTACACTCCGCACCAAACGCAACACCGCTCCTGGTCACGATCGTGTCACCTACCGTCACCTTCGTGAAGCTCCTGTCTCTTTCCTCTCCACCCTGGCCAGGCTCTACAATGTAGTCCTGTCCACTGGTTACTACCCCGACCTGTGGAAAACCTCTCGTATCCTCATGTTCCTCAAACCTGGCAAATCGCCGTCCGCCGTCTCCTCCTACCGTCCCATCAGCCTTACCTCGGTCTTCAGCAAGGTCCTGGAATCTATCCTCACCCGCCGCATCCACCAGCATCTCCGCCAGCACCGCCTCCTCCCCGTTACCCAGTGTGGCTTTCGGCCGTCCTTCTCTTCCGACGATCTTCTCCTTCACCTCACTCATCTCCTTTCCGAACAGCTCAATTCCCGTCGCTCCGCAATCTTCCTCTCTCTTGACCTCGAACGCGCATATGACCGCGTATGGCATTCCGGTCTCCTCTTCAAGCTCCAAACCTTCGCCCTTCCCATTAACTACGTTCGTCTGATCGGTTCCTTTCTCTCCCACCGTCCTTCCCATGTCACCATCCATAACACCGATTCCTACACCTTTTTCCCCTCCGCCGGTGTGCCCCAAGGCTCCGTCCTCTCCCCCCTTCTGTACTTGTTGTACACGGCGGACATGCCGCCGCCGCCACCCCCCGTCCACCTTCTCCAGTTTGCCGATGACACCGCCTTCCTTGCCCTTGCCCCCACCCTGCAACACCTTCTCCAATCCCATCTTGACCGGTTCACCGCTTGGTGCAACCAGTGGTTGCTCAAGGTCAATCCTTCCAAAACCCAGGCGATCATTGTAGGCAAAACCACTCCTTCCTTCCGCCTCCTTGATTTCTATCTCACCGTTTATGGCCGTCCCATCGCTCTCACCCCCACCCTTAAGTACCTTGGCGTCACCCTCGACCGTCGTCTCTCCTGGACTCCCCATCTCCAGACAATCCAAGCCAAGGCACGTTCCCGACTCCGTCTCCTCAAGCTCCTTTCTGGCCGTACGTGGGGTCTGGACCCCTCCACCATCCTCCACACCTATAAGTCCCTCATCCGCCCTATCCTCTGTTACGCCCATCCAGCCTGGATCTCCGCCCCCCCTTCCTTTTATAAATCCCTCCAAATCCTTGAACGCCATGCTCTCCGCCTTGCCTATCGCATCCGTCTCCCCTCCCCCACGCGGATCCTGTATGACCTTATCCCCTTCCCCCACCTCCTCCTCTTCCTCGAAAGGATACGAATCCTATACACCTCCCGTAAACTCGATCCTCCTCACCCGCTCGTCTCCCCGATCCTCTCCCACCCCCGCCTGCTGCCGCGCCTGTACTCCCATGTCCCACCCGGTCTCCATCTCTCCACCCTCCTTACCCTCTCCCGAGGTGGCTTCCGCCAGCTCCCTCTCCCTGATGATGTCCTCCTCCCCTCCATCTACCCCTCCTATCAACTTTGATCCCCCCCCCTCCTCCTGTGTCCTCTCCTTTAGGCACCCTCCCTCCCTCCTATCCCCTCCCTTCTCTTTCCTTTCCCCCCTCCCTCCTCCCCTCTCCCCCGGGCTTCCCCACCCCCTTCCTCCCTCCCCCTCTCTCCTTTGCCCATGGCATCCCTGCTCTCCCCTCTCGCTCTCCCTCTCCACTTCCTCCTCCTCCTCTCTTGGCAGGTCCCCGGACTCGCACACGCATAGTGAACATTCGCGCGCCGGAGATCATCGCCTTCTGTGTCTCGTGTGTGTGCCGCCGTTTAGTGTTTTTGGTGTCCGCCGTCCCACTACTACGTTCACTTGTGCCGTCGGATTCATCAGTGTTGTGTGCGCCGTGCCAATGTGTTATCAGTGTTGTTATCGTCACGTGTGAACGACTCCGTGTTTTTTGTGTCTATGTGACATCTTTCTTTTGCCCGTCACTTTGTTTCATTGTCTTTCTCCGTTTTTCTACTTTTGTAAACCGCTGTGGCTGAAGAGCGGCGTAGTGTGCCGCTGCCAGCCTACTTGCTTTGTACAGGTATTAAAATAACAATAAAGTAAAAAAAAAAAAAAAAAAAAGTACGGAACGGGGAGTCAGCGGGGACCGAGGAGAAAGGAAGTCGGTTGGAGCAAACGTCTGTAGTGACGCGCCGCTGATCGGCGTCTTGATCGATTCACTCTGAGGGAACCGTTGGAACGGAATAGGCTTTGATAATGGTTAGTTGATTACGGTGGTGTGAAAGTGCAACTCTTTCCTTTTGTCGGACCGTGTTGTGTGATCTAGCTTAGCGACGTTAGCGGGCTCTTATGTTATTCCCCTGTCCCATGTGATTCTTCTCTGACTTGTGAATTTGTGCTTTCCGGGAAGTCTGGATCCGACAAGGTGTGGTCTGTACCGCTTATGGAAACTGTCTGAGGCTGCCCACTTCTGTGTTCGCTGAGCACCCTGTATTGTTTTCCTGAAACGTAACTTAGTTGGGATCTCCGGGTGTGACGATTGTGGGGAAAGTTTTTTATTGTTTGGTTTTAATGTTTCTATTTGCCAAATGATGCCTAACAATGTTACTCCCAACGACTGTGCAAGCGGTGAGAATATTACTGGTACGCGTGCCGGTATAAATATTTATGATTGGGTGCTGTTTTATGTTTTGGATTCCTATCTGGCCAGATGTATTAGTATACTGTGTGCACTGCCGGAGTTGGCACCCTTGGGTGTTTTCAGGCGAGATTTCTTACCTGGTTCTCAGAGTCTGATCAGGTTCGCGGGCTCTCTTGTACTGGTATCTGACCGTTATATTATTAACAGAACCAGGATTCAAGATTGTTGTTTAAAAAGCACTTAAATTATGTTTGTAGCTTCCTCATGTTAGTATATTTATTCTTGGTTCTCACAAGTGTTTAAACTATATTATTCTTGAACTTCTTAGTTTAATCTGTTAATAGGCGTTCGCCGGATTGGTAACTTATTCTGGGTTGCTTGTTCAGGCTGTTATTTGCTGAGAGTGTGTTATCGAACTAATTCATCCGTTGCTGTTTTTAGGCATCTTCCGGTCGCATGACGCTTATTTTACGAGCGCCCCGCTGTTGCCTGATGGGTCAGCTGCTGTTTCTGCGCTCTTTATGCGTGCAGTTGGCGCGGCCAGACAAGTGTGAGTGCATCGGCGGCAAGACATCACTGGCCGGGATTTGGGATCCGCCGCTGCCGTTGCCTCGTGTGAAGCAGTTATACGGCACAGCGACTGCTGACTGCTGTCTATGTTAAGTTTTTTCTTCTCTGAATCGCATGGGCCTCGCCCTATCTCTATAAAGTTTTCCTAAGTCAGTCGGGTCATTGGCTGGTTCTTGTATAGTTTAGGTTTGTCAGGTTCCTTACAAGACCGTGTTAAATTTTGAGTTATAATTTAAAACCATTAGCTTGGCCTTCTAAAGTAGTTTACCATTTTACCCGTTACTAACTGGATGCTAGTCATTTTTGCATTTGACCGTTTAAAGACATTGCTTTAAATCTGTAAGCTCTGTTAAAGTACCGTGTAAAATTTTGGTCTGTAATTTAAAACCATTCCGTCAGCTCACACATTTCAATTAGCTTAAAAATTTTGCCTGTTGCTAAATGTGTGCTATATTCTGTTAGCTTGAGACGTTTAAATTGTTTACACAATTTATCTGTTATTAAATTGGCGCTAGTTGTCCTTACATTTGATCTTTAAAAATATTATCCATAATTAAAACCATTCTGTTAGTTTGGGACTTTAAACGGGTTTAAACATTTTACCTGTAGTAAAATTGGTGCTCGCAGTTGTTACATCTGACCTTTAAAATTTTTGCTTTAAATTTTTCAGGTCTCTTAAGACACCGTATTAAATCTTGCGTCTGTAATTCAAATCACAGTGTTAGCCTGGTACCATTTTGCTATTATTGCTTTACAATTTGTTAAAACTGTTTAATAAATCTGAATCACTTGGCAGCAAATATTGATTTGCTGATAACCTGTCTCGATGGAGCCCACAAATCTTAAAGTTTTTACCACCTTTTCCTAAACTTTTCTGATTTTCCTTCGTTTCCTTTACTGCTTGCTCTACGCACAGATTGAATAACATGGCAGGTTGGCTGCTCTATTTTCAATTACTAATTCCCTATCATGTTCTCTGATCCTTAGCACCGCGGAATAGTTTCTGTACATCTTGTAGACAGCCCAAGTATTTTACACCTCTCTGCGTGAAAATGACCAAGAGTTTGTCCTAGTCAGTGTACAGGCGGTGGACAAAAACATGGGAACACCAAAATCCAGCATACGTTATTATGTAAAACGGTGTAGGAAACCTGTTGTCATCCTTCCGATTTGGTCATGTTAAGTGTAGAAAAGTTGTGGAATGTTTTCAAAGAGATAGTATCAACAGCAATTGAGAGATATATACCACATAAACTAATAAGTG
This sequence comes from Schistocerca nitens, assembly GCF_023898315.1. NCBI lineage: Eukaryota > Metazoa > Arthropoda > Insecta > Orthoptera > Acrididae > Schistocerca > Schistocerca nitens. The sequence continues at coordinate 204,472,515 of NC_064623.1, forward strand.
ATGGCACTGATCCCCCATGGGGTCGTTGTTGCAGAAGCAACGAAAAAAGCATGCCAAATATAAAAGAACGCAAAATCCCCAAGACTGGCAAAGTTTTAGAGAAGTTCGAAATATGGTGCGTACTTCAATGCGAGATGCTTTTAATAATTTCCACCGCGAAATTCTGTCTCGAAATCTGGCAGAAAACCCAAAGAGATTCTGGCCATACATAAAGCACGCCATTGGCAAGACGCAATCTATACCTTCACTGCGCGATAACAACGGTGAAGTCACTGATGACAGTGCCACTAAAGCAGAGTTATTAAACACGGTTTTTCGAAACTCCTTCACCAAAGAAGACGAAGTAAATATTCCTGTATCCCAATCAAGAACAACTGCCAAGATGAGAAACACAGAAGTAGATATCCTCAGTGTATCAAAGCAGCTTAAATCACTTAAAAAAGGCAAGGCCTCCGGCCCAGATTGTATACCAGTCAGGTTCCTCTCACAGTATGCTGATACAATAGCTCCATATTTAGCAATTATATACAACCACTCGCTCACAGAAAGATACGCACCTAAAGAATGGAAAATTACTCAAGTCACACCAATACCCAAAAAGGGAAGTAGGAGTAATCCGTTGAATTACAGGCCTATATCACTAACGTCGATTTGCAGTACGGTTTTAGAAGATATACTGTATTCGAACATTATGAAGTACCTCGAATAAAACGACTTATTGACACATAGTCAGCACGGATTCAGAAAATGTCGTTCTTGTGAAACACAACTAGCTCTTTATACTCAAAAAGTAATAAGTGCTATCGACAGGGGATGTTAAATTGATTCCATATTTTTAGATTTCCAGAAGGCTTTCGACACCGTTGCTCACAAGCGTCTCCTAATCAAACTGCGTGCCTACGGAGTATCGCCTCAGTTGTGCGACTGGATTCGTGATTTCCTGTCAGAAACGTCACAGTTCGTAGTAATAGACGGAAAGTCATCGAGTAAAACAGAAGTAATATCCGGCGTTCACCAAGGAAGTGTTATAGGCCCTCTATTGTTCCTGATCTATATTAACGACATAGGAGACAATATGAGTAGCCGTCTTACATTGTTTGCAGATGATTCTGTCATTTACCGCCTTGATCAAAACGACTTGCAATGTGATTTAGAAAAGATATCAGTATGGTGTAAAAAGTAGTAATTGACCCTGAATAAAGAAAAGTGTGAAGTTATACACATGAGTACTAAAAGAAACCAGCTAAATTTCGATTTCGCGGTAAGTCACACAAATCTGAAGGCTGTAAATTCTACTAAATACTTACAAATTACAATTACAAATAACCTAAATTGGAACGATCACACAGATAATATTGTGGATAGAGCAAACCAAAGACTGCGATTCATTGGCAGAACACTTAGAAGGTGCAACAGGTCTACTAAAGAGACTGCTTACACCACACTTGTCCGCCCCATTCTGGAGTATTCCTGTGCGGTGTGGGATCCGCATCAGATGGGATTGACGGATGACATCGAAAAAGTACAAAGAAGGGCAGCTCGTTTTGTATTATCGCGAAATAGGGGAGATAGTGTCACAGACACGAGACGTGAATTGGAGTGGCAATCATTAAAACAAAGGCGTTTTTCGTTGCGACGGGGATCTTCTCATGAAATTTCAATCGCCAGTTTTCTCCTCCGATTGCGAAAACATTCCGTTGGCACCCACCTACACAGGGAGAAATGATCATCACGATGAAATAAGAGAAATCAGGGCTCGCACTGAAAAATTTAAGTGCTCGTTTTTCCCACGTGCCGTTCGAGAGTGGAACGATAGACAGCATGAAGGTGGTTATTGAACCCTCTGCCAGGCACTTTATTGTGAATAGAAGAGTAATTAGATGTAGATGTAGATTGAAAACAGCTTCTAGTTGTCTCGGACTGGGTAAATATAAGTCCTGTATGATTTTCAAGGTAGTCTTATACCTTTGTTTCTGCAAAATATTGTGAAGTTGAGGTGACGATGACGTAGACGGATAACGACCACGTAACGTTCTCTCCAAAGCAAAACCACAAAGGCTAAATAAAATCGAGATCTGCTGGCTGTGATGACACTTATCCTCGTACTCACAAAACCACTCCTGGACGATGCGAACTATGTGAACAGGGTCCCTGCGCTATTGCAACACAGCATCACCACTGAGGAACCAACACTGCACCAGGGAATGGACCTGATCAGCTGTAATGCGACACTGCACATTACCCGTGGGGCTCAAGGAATACCACCACATGCGTCATCACCGGTCACCCGCCACGTTTCACTCTTGCAACGTAAACTGGGCCAGAAGTAGGAAACAGCGTAAAACAAGACTCACCCCACCAAACGAACCTACTCTGTAGGAATCAACATGGATTCCGGAAACAGCGATCGTGTGAGACCCAACTCGCTTTATTTGTTTATGAGACCCAGAAAATATTAGATACAGGCTCCCAGGTAGATGCCATTTTCCTTGACTTCCGGAAGGCGTTCGATACAGTTCCGCACTGTCGCCTGAAAACAAAGTAAGAGCCTACGGAATACCAGACCAGCTGTGTGGCTGGATTCAAGAGCTTTTAGCAAACAGAACACAGCATGTTGTTCTCAATGGAGAGACGTCTACAGACGTTAGAGTAACCTCTGGCTTGGCACAGGAGAGTGTTATGGGACCATTGCTTTTCACAATATATATAAATGACCTAGTAGATGGTGTCGGAAGTTCCATGCGGCTTTTCGCGGATGATGCTGTAGTAAACAGACAAATTGCAGCGAAATGCAGGAAGATCTGCAACGGATAGGCACTTGGTGCAGGGAGTGGCAACTGACCCTTAACACAGACAAATGTAATGTATTGCGAATACATAGAAAGAAGGACCCTTCATTGTATGATTATATGATAGCGGAACAAACACTGGTAGCAGTTACTTCTGTAAAATATCTGGGAGTATGCGTGCGGAACGATTTGAAGTGGAATGATCATATAAATTTAATTGTTGGTAAGGCGGGTTCCAGGTTGAGATTCATTGGGGGAGTCCTTAGAAAATGTAGTCCATCAACAAAGGAGGTGGCTTACAAAACACCCGTTCGACCTATACTTGAGTATTGCTCATCAGTGTGGGATCCGTACCAGGTCGGGTTGACAGAGGAGATAGAGAAGATCCAAAGAAGAGCGGCGCGTTTCGTCACAGGGTTATTTGGTAAGCGTCATAGCGTTACGGAGATGTTTAGCAAACTCAAGTGGCAAACGCTGCAAGAGAGGCGCTCTGCATCGCGGTGTAGCTTGCTGTCCAGGTTTCGAGAGGGTGCGTTTCTGGATGAGGTATCGAATATATTGCTTCCCCCTACTGATACCTCCCGAGGAGATCACGAATGTAAAATTATAGAGATTCGAGCGCGCACGGAGGCTTTCAGACAGTCATTCTTCCCGCGAACCATACGCGACTGGAACAGGAAAGGGAGGTAATGACAGTGGCACGTAAAGTGCCCTCCGCCACACACCGTTGTGTGGCTTGCGGAGTATAAAGGTAGATGTAGGTGTAGATGAACGAATTTCTTCCATTGCTCCACACTCCAGGTTTTACGGCTTCGGCACCACGTGTTCTAATTACGGGCATTCGCATCACTGCAATTCCATGCTTGTGGAGCTCGTTTCGTGTTGTTTTGGTGCCGACAGGATTTGCGAGTGCGACAATGGAGGGACTTCTGCAGCTGCCATCCTCTTATTTTTCTTCACAGTCGTCTTCAATGACCGACCATCACGATCACTCAACACACACTTTCGTCCACGTTGTGACTTAGGGGATGATGTTTTTCGCTTTCCCTGTAACGCAGTATAACTGTTTCATACAGCGGCTACCTTGTTGACGGGCGCATCCATCATACGCGCACCGACAATTTGCCCACGATCGAATGCACTTATCCCCGACATAATACACTTGTAAGTACTCATAATACTGTAGTGATCACAACTGACAAGTGCAACGTATTGAGGACAGTGCACAGGTACCGTTCGTGGTCGATTACATTAGCGCAGCGACCCGCACGCTTTGGTACCATCTGCATTTATGGTGAAGCATGCGCTTCTCGTGTTGTTTCCGTGTTTTCGGCCACCCTTTTATACAGAGTAATTCGCTGCCAAAACTAATTGCAATTACAAGAAATGAGGGTGCGATGTAATTTTTAGAGCGCGAGAAAGTTTACCTTAAAAGGAGAAAAAAACGTCAAATCGCCTGTGACGGTGCCGGGCGCGGAGAACGCAGCGCCATCGACTGGGAATAAACTGCGACACGTGAAAAACGAGCTCTTTTGAACGAAAGCGTACACGCGTCCACGATCAAAAAGAGGAAAATCTGTGAGAATAAATGGGCTCGTTAAAGCGGGCGTTTCAATGCTACGTTCATCGATAACGATGCGGTAGGTGTTTGTTTTTCTAAGGACTTGTCGCGAATGACGGAAAAATTAGTTCAATGTGAGAGCAAGCGGGTAAAATACAACACTGTATTTAAATTTAATTTCTCCCATCCCAGACCAACGTTTTCGCGACCAAAATATCCGTGGCAGCGTAGCACGTTTCTTTTTTCTTTTTCTTCTAAATGGAAACATTACTTTCCGCGTGAACGTCTATAAACACGCGACAGCTATAATCTTTCACAAATAAGTTACACATTAGTTTGTGATTACGGTTCACACCCTGTACTGGAGCACTAATTCAAGTGAATCACCGTCATTAGTCGCTATAATAAGTGCTGAGAGCCGAAAACTCATTTCTTCGTTAAATACTTATGTAGCTGTATCTCCATCCACCGCGATCTTCCGCCCTTCTTAACCCTTTCAGTAATTCTTTTTCATTTATGTGAGACCAAAATCGGACTATCCAAGCCTTTGATCGTCTCTTACAGAGAACACTGTGACTTAAAGGTGTAGCTCTTATAGTTTTACGAATTTTGGATTGTGCACTTTTAATTTCTAAAATTATTATGCCTTGTGTTCTTATAGGAATGCATTCTTTGAATAACGTGCTTCCAAAATATTTATGAAAACTTATTACAGAAAGCTCTACGAAAATTACATGATATCGGTAACATATTTTTTTGAAGGAAAATTTATTTTGCATGGAACTGTAGAAAGCAGTTTTGTCCTGTTGCTAGACAGAGATGGAACTTGCATTTGGTACAATGCATGTGCGTTTTAGCGTTGCACCTAAGATCTTTGCATCTAGATTCCGATTTCTGCAGAGCAAAGCAAGAGCATGTACTGGGGTAGCTTCATCTGAAGATCTGTCCTGTCTTCTTTACAGTCCGTTTTCGTGTCATAATCAATAGTGCTGCAGTATAGTTGTTCAGCAGAGGCTTTCTGTCCAAGACTTCTTGACAGAAATATGTTCTTCCGAAATGAGAATGTTAGAACGTGTATCAAAATCAGGCTCACCGTCATTATTATCTCCATCCGAATTTTCTTCCTCGAGATCATCAATTGTCAGTCATCATCTTCAAATTCTTCAAACAGATATATCACTATTTTCTAGAATTTCTAAAATCTCTTCCACTCTGTTTTTTTTCTTTTTTTGTAATTTCTAGTCGTCGTTGAAGTAATACCAAGTAATTACTAACAACAAACTATTGTAAAAATCAAAGGAAATGCTTAAAACCAGCACACAAACAAAACGTCGATTGACGTAAGAAACCAAAGGTGAGGATGACTATAGAAACTTTGTCCACTGTGATTGACGATCATTTGAAACTTAAGGGTAGCAACTCCAATTCCGCCTTCTTACGATTGTAACTAGTTTTGAAATTATGGTAACCTCTTTCAACTTTGTTGAACATTTAGGAAAAAGTTCATAGAATTCTAAAGGCTAACTAGTCACACTTTGCGACAACCTTTCCACAACCGACATTTTGTGTATGCCTTGGAAGTTCAAACGTCAGTCAACAGATGCCACTGGAATGCAGACTCGTAGATGAGAACGTCCACTACAAAGTACGCTATGCCCAGTGTCTTCCTCAACTTTTAGAACGGGCATATCGACTGAAAATAAATTCGTCCGCTGCAGTGGACGAATACACTATAAGGGTTAATATAATGTGAAGATATTGTTGCTCTTCCTCGTGGTCTCATGCCTTAGATTTTGCCTTCCAAGATGGCCTATTCTAAATTATCCCGTCCCAATCTCACAATGTGTCCAAGTAACTGGAAGTATCTTTGATTCGTAGGGGGTTTATCTCTTGTGATGCTAAATTCTTCTATAATGGAAACATTGCTTCATCTTTGTGTCCATAGATACACGTAATATCATTGTACTACTCCTCGAGACTGCTACGGTCGCAGGTTCGAATCCCGCGTCGGACATGGATAAGTGTGATGTCCTTAGGTTGGTTAGGTTTAAGTATCCAGAATGAGATTTTCACTCCGCTGCAGAGTGAAAATCTCATTCTGGAAACATCCCCCAGGCTGTGGCTAAGCCATGTCTCCGCTATATCCTTTCTTTCAGGAGTGCTCGTTCTGCAAGGTACGCAGGAGAGCTACTGTAAAGTATGGAAGGTAGGAGACGAGATACTGGCAGAAGTAAAACTGTGAGTACCGGGCGTGAGTCGTGCTTCGGTAGCTCAGATGGTAGAGCACTTGCCCGCGAAAGGCAAAGGTCCCGAGTTCGAGTCTCGGTCGGGCACACAGTTTTAATCTGCCAGGAAGTTTCATAGGTTTAAGTAGTTCTAAGTTCTAGGGGACTGATGACCTCTGCAGTTAAGTCCCATAGTGCTCAGAGCCATTTGAACCACTCCTCGAACCGCAGACAATAATTTGCCAGTAAACACAAAAAATTTAGTTACAAATAAAGATCAGTTTAAAAGGAGCCTGAAAGACTTACTAGTGGCCAACTCCTTCTACTCCATTGACGAATTTTTTAATAGAAACAAATGATGTATTGTATATATTCATACTATTAGTATTGTTATTTCAGTTAAAAAAAAATAAAAATAAAAAAAGTGAGTAAAAAAAATTGACATGTTCCACATCCACGAGGATCTCCTCAGCACGGATCTATGGAACGAAAACTAATCTAATCTAATCTAATCTGACAGATTTTCCTGAGTTTCATCAATACGGCTCGGCAAATAACGACTCGTCACTGATCAGAGGTCAAGACAATCATTTACTATCTCCAGATCATTTAAATAACCTGTAAGCTGGTTCTTATTTGAACATTGTCGATTAACAACCACCAGCACACAACTCGATTCTTTAAAGAATCAAACTGGCATATGTAAGACGCCTTCACACGACTCATTACTTAACATATGAGTTAGTGTGTTAAATATTCGACGTCAAGCAAGCAAGCGAGAAAAAGTTTACGAAAAGTTTCAAATTAGTCTTCAAGTTTGTTGATAGTCACTAAGTACTCTCATTATGATCCAACGGAGAGCAGCGCGCTTCGTTACAGGATCATTTAGTAATCGCGAAAGAGTTACGGAGATGATAGATAAACTCCAGTGGAAGACTGCGCAGAAGAGACGCTCAGTAGCTCGGTACAGGCTTTTGTTGAAGTTTCGAGAACATACCTTCACCGAAGAGTCAAGCGGTATATTGCTCCCTCCTACGTATATCTCGCGAAGAGTCCATGAGGATAAAATCAGAGAGATTAGAGCCCACACACAGGCATGCCGACAATCCTTCTTTTTACGAAGAATACGAGACTGGAGTAGAAGGGAGAACCGATAGAGGTAATCAAGGTACCCTCCGCCACACGCCGTCAAGTGGCTTGCGGAGTATGGATGTAGATAGATATAGATGAATGGCTGGATGAATATGGCGCAGGTAATTTGCGCTTCGTTTTAAGCTGCAGCTGGTTTTCACGCATCTCAGTGTTTTCGACGTCATATCTCCAGAAGTATGTACCGTGCAATGACATAACTTTCAGGTGAATTCAGCGGTATAACTAGATACCGTCTGCAAGCTGTGTTGCGAACAGAGTCGATAGTAATGAAGAAATAAATTAAAACGTAATATATTATGCTGAATTTTTACTGTGTGAGCAGCGAAAATGTAGTAAGCAATAAACTTTTCTCCTCTCATCATTTTATGGGGCGGGGATGTCAGTTTCATAAAAGTTTGAAATTGTATATAAAGTTTGTTGGACGTCGCTAAGTCCTCACATTCGCAAATACTGGATGAATGAAGTCCGGGTACGTGCTTGCAACCCAATGAGGCGGCGCAATGGTTACACTGGACTCGCTTTCGGCAGAACGGCGGTTCAAATCCTCGTCCGGCCACCCCGATTTAGGTTTTTCGTGATTTCCCTAAATCGCTTCAGGCAAATGGCCGACTTCCTTCCCCTTCCTTCCCTAATCCGATGGGACCGATCGATGACTTCGCTGTTTGGAGAAGGAGTGTTTAACGTCCCGTCGACAACGAGGTCATAAGAGACGGAGCACAAGCTCGGGTTAGGGAAGGATGGGAAGGAAGTCGGCCGTGCCCTTCCAAAGGAACCATCCCGACATTTGCCTGAAGCGATTCAGGGAAAACGAAAAACCTAAATCAGGATGGCCAGACGCGGGATTGAACCGTCGTCCTCCCGAATGAGAGTCCAGTGTGCTAACCACTTTTTTTTTTTGCAAATTTGCCTTTTTTTTAAAAGAAAACAAAGACTCCATTTATACTGGTTTCTCCTTCCAGTAAACAAAAATAAGTCTCCTTCGTCTTGTTGGCGAAGAAGCAATCTTTTGGAAAAAAAAGAGTTTCTCAAAGCCAAAATCAAATTTCTTTTTCCTTTAAGAACAAATTATGAGGAATAAATAAGGAAAAGTTTTTCTTTTTTTTTTTAATTAAAGTCGTCGTGCGTCTTGTAGTTAAAGACCAGTTCTTACAGGAGCTCCTGAAGTGTCTCCGCCTACAGCACGCCAGCTCGTCCAAACGTGTCTTCTCATGGCGTAGGTGTGGGTTCTGGGTTGCAGATCTATTCAGTTCGGTTCGGTTTTTTTTTTTTAATTCTTTATTTCATCATTATTATTGTGATACAAAATAACATACTACCTTAATACATTAGTAGGTCCTATTTTTTACTATTTCTAAGTTTCTATTTGCAGCTATTATTATGTTTAACACTACAGGATTTACTACAATTTATCACCACTATGGGAATGTTCTGCTACTATCCTATACTATGTTATTGTTTTTCTAGTGTTACCTTGATTTTGGCTTCTGATGTTAAGATGCTACTTTCAGATGTTTAATTATTATGACTACTCTACCTGCAGCGTTACAAGTGTGCCAGAGTACAATACAAACCTAATTTTTTTTTTGGCCATTCCCACTGAGCTAATCCCAGTGGGAGTGCCCCTGGCACTGGGCTGGCCGGTAACTTGGTCGCTGCAGTTTTATACTATTTCTCTTATCCTATCTGATCTTATGACTACCTATTACTAACCTTAATCTAATGTCATGATCGGTGCTTGTCAAATCCGGTAGTTATGTACTGCCCCCCAACCTATTCCGAAGACCTGGCGGATTCCAGCCGTGAAGCGACTGGCCTATTCCACGTTCCGGCGGAACAGGGGGGCGCACGCGACAAATCTGGTGTTTAATTAATGATTGTTTCGTAGATACTCTTTGAGGACTTTACTTGATATTTCATTGGTTAATTGATTCAGAACGTCGAAGGTGTTTTCATGCCTTAGCAGGTGGTACGTGTCGTTATTCGGCAATTGTTCCCTAAGTTGGTGTGCAACATCGTCGAAGAGGGGACACTCATACACCACATGGTCTGGAGTGCCCTGCACTGCTCCACAGTCACACGCTGATGCCGCCCTTTTCCCGAACCGACAGAGATATGTCGGGTAGGGTCCGTGCCCAGTAAGAAAGTGCAGCAGTCCCCTTGATGGTTTGATGTAGGAAAGTTCAAGACGTTCCTTTATGCTTGGAAACAGCTCATGCGTTCTTCGGCCAGTTTCATCACTATCCCAGAGTTCCTGCCACAATTCCATTCCCCTTCTTTTGATGCTTGGTTTATCCCCTAGATATACCCCCATAATTTCTTCTATCTTCTCCCTCCTATTTTTCTTGACCCAGTACCAGGTGGCCTGTTCCCTGATTTTTATGTCCAATGGACATACCCCCATCAATACTGAAAGTGCCCCCCCCTGGAGTTGTTCTGTATGCGCCTACTGACCGTAGGAGCATATTTCGCTGCACTCTTCTTACGGCCACGGCAGGCATGACCCTCGTGAGCCTGTGTGCCCAGACCGGTGATCCGTAGCCTACTATGGATGTGAGGATGCTGTTGTGATACAGTTTGATGAGATCAGGTGGGAGGTGAAATCTTTTGTGCCCTATTCCAATTAGGTTGTGTAATACTGTGAGTGACCGTTGTGTTATTGTGTCTATATGCGATGCATAGTTCCACCTCTCGTCGATGATGACACCAAGGTACCGAGCTTCTCTGCGCCTGAGGATTGGTAGGCCATTTATTCTGACGGTAGGGTTTCTTATGAGTTGACCCTTGAGCAGCAAGTAGGTTGACTTGTTAGGTGCTATTGACATCTTTGTTTTATGACACCATGTGGTCAGTATTGTGATTGCCCTTTCTACCTTTGGCTCCAATTCTTCGCGGCTATGGCCGCCGACCAGCAGGAGGAGGTCATCTGCGTAGGCTATGACCTCTAGCACATCTTCACTACTCTTTAGTTCTTCCAAGAGTGGTTCCATATTTATGTCCCAAAAGAGTGGCCCCAGGACAGATCCCTGAGGACACCCCTTGGTGATTTTCTTACTGACTTTTCCACTAGGGGCCGATAGCCAGACCTCCCTGTCTTCACAATAGCTCCTCAGACAGCCATATAGCGGCCCTGGGCATTCTTTCTCCCGCAAGCAGGAGAAGAGCGAAGGCCACCACAGGTTGTCAAAGGCGCCACTGATGTCCACCATGATGCCAACTATGTACTTGTGCGGGGCAGAGTCACAGACATCCGCGGCCAGGGCGATTGCGTCAGACGCGGGCCGTCCCGTCCGAAAACCGAACAACTGTCTGTCACTCATCCCGCACAGAACCCGGTGTGCAGCCAGCCTGTCTGCCAGCAACCTCTCAAAGAGCTTGCCCATCAAGTCCAGTAGACATATCGGTCTGTATGACTTGGCTTTTTTGGGGTCTTTGTCTGGACCTTTTTTAATTATGACAACATTCGCCTTTTTCCATATTGAGGGGAATGTCTGAAACCGTAGGCATTCGTTGTACAGCTGAGTGAGAGGTGCCACCAGCTGGGGGGCGAGGTACTGTATCACCTCCGCAATAATGCCGTCTGGGCCGGGAGCCTTGCCTTTTTTGAGATCTTTTATTTGAGAGCTTACCTCTTCTTCAGAGAAGGGGTAGACCACACGATTGTTTTCATAGACCCGCTGGTTCTCTCGTCTTATTCTTTGCTGATCTTCCGAATCATCTTCCTCTCTATCGTCAGGTAACAGGGCACGGAGTAGGGCCTCCACAGTTTCCTGCCAGGTCTCCGTCATCCGGTCCCCGTCCCTGACGGTAGATAACACCATCGGTGATTTTATTTTTTCTCTATTTTGTAGGGTAGTCCCCAGGGGTCCGTAGCCAATTGGCTTTGCACATATTTCTCCCAGCTTCTCATTCTGACAGCCTTGAGTTCCTGTTGGAACTGTTCTTTGGCTTCTCTGTATATCTGCTGCCAGCGCTGCTTTTCATACCAGACGACACACCGCTGGTAATACCTCCTCGCCCTCCGTACTGCCTGGCGCATTTGCCCTAGTTCGGCTGACCATGGTGAAGGGGAGGCCGCGACGGCCCTCCTCCTGGTTGGTACAGCTGCCTTTACTGCCCTGATTATCGCATTTGTAAGATCTTTGGTATATTCTTCCACGTTGACATCACCCTCCAGCAACGCAGGAATGTCACACTCCCTCGCCAGGCGGTCCCAGTCAGTTTTGTTGTAGTTGAACTGCGTCTCCCACCCCATGTCCCAGTGGCACTCGCTGTCTCCTATGATGAATGTTATCATGTTGTGGTCACTGGTAGTGATCTGATCCCACACTGTCCAGTTCGATAATTTTGTTGCAAGATTTGGTGTTACCAAGGTAACATCAATGTTTGTGCCATGTCCCCCCCCCCCCCCCCCCCCCCCCCGCGGTGTAGATGGGAGGGTTTCCTTGCTTGTTTGCGACTATGAATTGTAATGACATGATTGTGTCGACAGCTTTTACTCCTCTTTCACCCTGGGTGCCACTGAACCACAGGTTTATACAGTTTTCAGCTTCTCAGGGCTTGGACGTTCCAGCTACTAGGTGGGTCATCGAAATTGCTCCGTCCGCAGCTCGTGGTCTCGCGGTAGCGTTCTCGCTTCCCGAGCACGGGGTCCCGGGTTCGATTCCCGGCGGGGTCAGGGATTTTCTCTGCCTCGTGATGACTGGGTGTTGTGTGACGTCCTTAGGTTAGTTAGGTTTAAGTAGTTCTAAGTTCTAGGCAACTGATGACCATAGATGTTAAGTCCCATAGTGCTCAGACCCATTTGAACCATTTTTTTTTAAAGTGCTCCGTAAGAAATTGGAAAAATATTGCTTATAGCGTGGGTTGCGTACCAGGACGCAGTGTCGTTCGTTGAGATAAGTCCAATATCCTAGCGTAGACTTGTCGCCAGAAGTAAAAAGATAGCGGATCGTGTGGCCACAGATCCAATTCACAGAGTGAGTTTTGGCTGAGGGGTAGAAAGTCTTATCGGGGTACAAAAGCATGTGGACGTCGATCTGAGCCGGTGTCTGGCGAGTAAGAAACGCCAAAATTCGCCGCGCAAGTGTCCAGACGTCGAGCGCTGTGCCACAGTGGAACCGGTGGACATCCGTGTCATCCACTGCACAGTGGGTGCAGAGGGATCAATCGGCGAGATGGATGCGGTGCAGACGATCTCGGTTAACTTGTTTGCCATTCACGGTGATGTACCAAGCTGATTGAACGTCTGATTCCAGAAGCGCATGAATCGCCTTCCATATGTGTCGCCACACGTACTGTGGATACTTCCGTTCGATGGGGTTGGACGGGCGGCACTGTTGTAACAATTCGGAGACCGTTTTCGTGAGGTACAAACGTGTAAGTGGTAAGGACCGGTAGATATAACTGAACTCCAGGAAAAATCGTTGAATGTAATAAAAGGGGGTTGGAATGGTCGATACCAGTACTGGGGCGGACAAGGAGGCCGGTGCAAAGTTGTGAAGCAGGAGGCTAGTAAGGCTCTGCGGGCAACGATGCCAAAGTTTTAGTTGGGAGCTGACGTATAGGGCTTTGACACGAGTCGGCACGTGGACGAGTCCCACCCCGCCACGATCTCGTGGCAGTGCAAGGGATTCATATTGCACCTTGAATAACATCCCCGAGCCGAAATCCATCAACAGTCGTCGCGCCAGGAGATTTGGGACTGGTAGTACTTGAGCCACGTGTGGTATACGGGAAGCATGATAAATGCTCACGTATTGCGCGCGTTGGATAACGTCGAGAGCTCGTAGCCGGTGATCTGCGAGATTTGCTCTGATTGTCTGTAGCAAGCGTCTACCATTGATAGTCGCTGAGCGGCGCAGGTCTGCTGTGAAATCAAGTCCAAGACACCGTATGGTGGCGGCGACACTAAGGGGGGCAGCGCATCTCTACGGCAAGCGCTCACCAATGAGCAGGACCTTGGATTTTGACACGTTGAGGCAGCTCCCCGACACTTTTCCATAAGTCGCCACACATGTCAGTGCTGCTCGTACTTCATCTTCACTGCGCAGATATAGTACTATGTCGTCTGCGTAGGCTGTACAATAAAAACGGTGGCCGTGCACAGCCATACCTTCCAAACGTTGGCGCATGCCCTGGAGCAGGGGTTCCAAGGCGAAAGTGGAAAGAGGGCAGCCTTGCCGCACAGATCGTGCGATGACCAGGGGCGGTGTTAGGCGACCATTGTACATGATTTTAGAGGTTGCACTACTCAACAGGCGCATAACCACTGTGACAACACCGCCAGGAAAACCCATATGCTGAAGAACTGTCCGTAAATAGAAGTGGTCAACACGGTCGAAAGCCTGGCTAAAGTCCAGTGAAGCCAAGGCGCCAGGGAGACGTTGATAATGCGCTAATGCTATCATGTCTCTGTAACGGCAAAGGGCCGTACGGATGTTGTTGTCGCCTCCCAGGGAAGTCTGGTCGCAGGATGTGACGTAACGTGCGACCTTCTTGAGTCGCGATGCCAGTAGCCGTGTGAATATTTTCATGTCGCTGTTGAGCAAAGTAATTGGTCGATAGTCCTGGACCCTCGATAACCCGTGCGGTTTCTGTACGGGGATAATAATTCCTTCTAGAAAGGCGCTCGGGACCACTGTCATCGGTGACATCAGCTCTTCTGCGATTGCCGTCCACGTGGAAGCCAACAAATAAAACTTTTATAAAATTCGATGGGTATACCGTCAGGTCCAGGAGATCTATTATCGGAACCCGCCTTGATAGCATCTACCACTTCATGTGTGGTTACGTCGTCTTGGAGGTCATGCACTGCATCCTCCGGAAGAGTGTTCGTAGTAAGCTGAGCGACTTCTGTGATCAGTGCTGCAGAGTGCGGTACGGCTGCGTATAGCCCGGCAAAATGAGCATGGAGAGCACGACCGATGCTTTGTTGGGTGTCGTGCCGGCGCCCTTCCACATCAGTGAGGACTTGGATCAGAGCTCGTCGTCGTCGTTGTCTTTCCTGAAGGAGGTGGTACATCGACGGACGTTCTTGAGGGATTCGATTAGAAGCTCGATAACGGACTACAGTGCCTTCCAAGTGACGCCGCATGATCAAGGAGATCTGCGACTTCGAGCGATGGACCATCGACCGCCGGGCTGGCGAGAAAGGCATCGTCGTACAGTCACGTAGTATGGTGTAGTAGAAGTGCAGGGTATGAGTTTGTCACGCCTTTAATTCCTTCCCATAACTCATCAGAGTCTTCCTGAGGGTCGGCTTTGCACAGGAGAGCCACCATGATAAGGTGGAGTCATAGGCTTCTCGACGATGGTGGCAGCGTGCCCACGCTTCTTCGACCATACGGCGACAGTCTGAGGAGGTCAGGTGAGCGACATAGAGTTTCCACAGACCACGACTATGCCACACTCGCTGTCGGGTGAGAGTGACGTCACAGAGGTACGCATCATGGTCTGAAAAGGCCAAGGGCCAGACTTCCGCATGACGTGTGCCATCAGCAAGGGAGCGGGTAACGTAGATGCGAACTATGCGGCTTGACGAGTGAGAGGTGTGGAATGTATAGCCCGGTTGAATTCCGTGGAGCTTCTTCCATGTGTCAACAAGTCGTAGACGGTCGATGACCACCGAGAGAGATGCACAAGGGGAATGTCGCGGGAGTTGGTCCGCGGGCTCTTGTGTCGAGTTAAAATCCCCACCGAGTACCAAATCGTCCTGCGGACCGGTGAAGAGGGGTGTGACGCTTTCGGCAAAAAAAGTTTGTCGGTCATGACGGCGGCCAGTGCCGGACGGAGCGTAGATATTAATAATACGCACGCCGAACAGTGTGAGGGCCATACCTCGCGCAGTGGGGAGGTAGTTGACGTCCTCTGCAGGGAGTCCGTCGCGTAGCAGGATGGTGACGCCGCTACTGGTGTCGGATGCGGGGGAAACATGGGCGTTGTATCCGGTGGGAACTAGGAAGTCAGCCACAAACACCTCTTGTAAGAGTGCTATATCCACATCCGCAGAGTAAATAGTGTCTCTGAACATGGCCAGTTTATGGGGGGCACGAATGGTGGCAAGATTCATCGTGGCGATACGATATTGCTGTGTACGGCCATCTTCAGTATTTGCAGAACGTGCGGTGTAAGTAGCCGGCAGGTGGAGACCCGCCGGTGATCCCACAGTGGTGATAATTACTGGCGGGGCGCCAGCCCCAGTGTCGCCGAGGTGGACTCCTGTGCAGACACGTTGGCAGTCTCTTCCGCTTCTTCTTCAACGTCATCGGCCCAGGAAGCTGACGACATGGACATGTGACGGTCACGTACTTCCGGAACGGGTGTTGTGGATTCCGCAACATGAGTGGCAGGGGGACCGCCGTCATCATTCGTTGAAAACGGCGACGACACGTCCCGAACTGGGAGAGGTGGTGTCACAGGGGGGGGGGGGGGGGGGGGGCGCCTGTTGCTGCCGCATCGCGTGACTGGACGCAATGTGGGAGATCACTTTCAGACATCAGGTCGACATCTCCTGGGGCCGTCTGAGAAAGGGCGTCATCGGAAGGCGTCCGTCGTCGTTTCCTGTGTTTGCGAGGCGACCGCTGTTTTCTGATGTGGCCTTCTGAATCAGAATGTGGTCGCCCGTCGTCTGACGCCGAACCCGTCTGGACAAAGGCAGACGTCGGCACGACACCGAGGTCGACGTCCACGGTTCCAACAGGAACATTGGTTTCGGTCTGCAACCCGGACGGTCCTGAAGCGAGCACTGGAGGCGACGCCGTGCTTGTGTCGTCGGCGCGTTGTGCTGCGGCGGGTGGCGTTGACGATGCTGCTGGCGCAATCGAGATTGGTACGACGGGGTCCTGTGCAACCTTGGCGTAGGTGATGGGTAAGGACGTGACCGTCGAAGCCTGGGTCTCTTCACGTAACGGCGTCTGTATTAAACGGCGGTGTAAGCATTCGGAACGTACATGTCCCTCCTGGCCACATCCTGCGCACGCTCGTGGCTGTCCAAAAATGGTTCAAATGGCTCTGAGCACTATGGGACTGAACATCTCAGGTCATCAGTCCCCTAGAACTTAGAACTACTTAAACCTAACTAACCTAAGGACAGCACACAACACCCAGCCATCACGAGGCAGAGAAAATCCCCGACCCCGCCGGGAATCGAACCCGGGAACCCGGGCGTGGGAAGCGAGAACGCTACCGCACGACCACGAGATGCGGGCGTGGCTGTCCATCGTACATGACGATGGCCCTCACACCGCCAATCAGCAGGTACGATGGGACATGTTTCGTCAGCTCAATTTTTATTTGCCGGACGCCATTTAATACGGGGTAGGTCGTAAATGTTTGCCACTTCTCCGCGACGTGACCCAAGACGGTACCATATGGTTGGAAAGCGGCAATGACCACATCCTGAGGCACCTCGAACGGGAGCTCAAACACCCGCAATGTCCGGAGACCGAATCCAGCATGGGCGACTGTCACAGCACCCATATGTCCATCAGAATGTTTAAATTTGAGTCCGGTGGCATGACGGTGAATTATGTCATTGCAAATTTCCTCCGTCGACATCTTGATGTAGACAACACTTCCAGTGATGGAAAAATGTATGCCGATTACGTCCTGGGGGTTCAAACGTAGATCCTCACGTATGAACTGTTCGATTTCGAAAGCTCTGGGCCGTGGATGTTCGGCCTGAAACGTTACTTTGATCGTTGCACGGCGGTACGAGTGCGCCATGGTGTACGTTAGTACTGGACTCGATAGACACAAACACCGCGACGCGGAAGTAAACACCGCCGAGAGCGGAGCGTCGGACGGCGCGCGGAGCAGCTCCGCACGCTAGCACGGCTGCGAGCCGACTGTCCACTGGGCCACCTCGCTTGTCGCTGTTTGGTCCCCTCCCCCGAATCGATCAAACCAACCAACTTGCGCCCCGTCATTTAACGCTGACTCGAGACAAACACAGTTTCTAACTACATTACTTGTCTTATTGTGTTCATCTCTTAACAGAAGATTATACCTCGTATGACAGCATTTAAAATTTTTAAATTCGGTCAGTAAGTACGAAAAAAATTGAAAATAAAATTTTTCTTGCCCTTGGAATCTTCTGCAACGTACTGTGTTCCGGGAGAGAAGCTTAGAAATACAGATTTCAGACATATACAGACAGCAAGCTGAAGATGGTATTCAGTGGAGGGTAAGTGCATTGCAGATTGTGCAATTGTCGGAAAGGTTGCACCTCTGTCACGTTGAACGATTCTCTTCAGTCGTCGTTGGCCCCGTTCTTGCAGGATCTTTTTCCGGCCGCAGCGACGTCGGGGATTTGATGTTTTACTGGATTCCTGATATTCACGGAACACTCCTGAAATGGTCGTACATAAAAATCCCCTCTTTATCGCCACCTCGGAGATGCTGTGTCCCATTGTCGTGCGCCGACTGTAACACCACGTACAAGTTCACTTAAACCTTGATAACCTGCCATTGTAGCAGCAGTAACCGATGTAACAACTGCACCAGACACTTGTCTTATACGGGCGTTGGCGACCGCAGCGCCATATTCCGCCTGTTTACATATCTCTGTATTTGAGTTCGCGTGCCTACACCAGTTTCTTTGGCACTTCAGTGTATGTTGCGAATAGAGTATAAACGTCATGCATAATGCGGCAATTTTTCACGCAGCTCAGTTTTTATGACATCATACCTCGTAAACTGTGTGTTATACCATGATTAATTTTGTAGGTGCATTTAGCGGCATAACTGGATACTGTCTGCGAAATGTGTTGCGAATAGAGTTAGTAGCAGGGACCGATGGCCTTTGTAGTCTGGTCTCTTGAACCCCCCACAAACCAACCAAGCAAGAGTTAGCAGCGCAGAAGTAATAACTTTCAACCATATGCATGTTGCGGCAGTTTTTGGCGTATCTAATTATTTTTGTAGTCATATGAACTATGATAGGTAGGTGGTTCTTACCCCCACAGCTGACAGCAAAGGATAGGTGTAACAAGTTTGGCGAAAATCGGTCCAATTGTTTAGGAGCAGATGTAGAACATACAAGCACATACATAAGTTTCTATAACATATATGGATTGTTGCTAATCTGTGTTGGGGTCATTTTCCCCTTGTTGTTGGCTATTTGACCCTGTGACGAAGCAGTATAATTGCTGCGTGCAAACAAGCCTCCTCAAAATATGAACCACCTTCGGTATTACGGGGTTCTCCTCCTGCCACTTGTATATTTTTCACATCAGGAGCATTTGCTAAACACAATATTCATTTTCACATTAGTAATACCCACTATTTTCCATGCTCCCTTGCATACTGAGAACAAGACTAGCGTTCTGTCTCGCAGACTATCTGACATTTTATACGTAGATCGAGTGAGATTGGATTTCGCGCCGGGCAGTGAACCTTATCGCGCGGCGGTCTCGTTCCACAGGCGGCGCCCGGGGCGGGAGGAGACTTACAGCCTCTTTCGGCAAACGGCTCTCCCTCCACTGCAGCTTCGCCGGCGGCTCCGTTCTCGCAACCACTCCAGGCCCAGCCACGCAGTATCAGCTCGCCTTAACGCGGGTTGGCAGCACCGCCGCGAGCGCAAGAGCGCCATTACAACTTGCAGTAATTGTGCAGGCCCCGCAAAGAGCCGAACAGTGCCGTGCGGGCGCCGAGCGCCCAGCGCCTCGCCGTATCCTTTCATCTCGCCGGCGTCCACCCACTCCAGTCGCGGGCGTAATTTTGTACGCAAAGACGAAATCGTCCACCGAGGTGGAAAGACCAGTACGTACGTTCAAGAAATACTCTGTTTACATTTACCAGGGTCGTAATACTTCCATGCGCTCTACTCCTCAACAAATGACAGTGCTGACGTGTAACTTGGTTTTAACGCGCTGCTCGAACTGTCCGCTATAGCTTCAGCCTTTTTTTTAAATCTGCTGTTGATCTGAGAACAACACAGTCATCTCAGATATTATATAATTAGCGTTACTATTTACAGTGTAAAAAGGTGACACTGTCATCAACTAAAATGAAAATATGACATTTCAGTCTTTGATCACTATTTTTTATTTTCATGATCGGTTTCAGGCTACCTGCCCATCTTCAGATCATACATTGCAGTCACAGAGTAACTTGTCAGTACAGAACTATCGGTTCACTGTCATTAACTGCAGGGCTGGTTCATCCCTCTCCTCTCCTCCTCCTCCTCCTCTCCCTCCTCCTCCTCATCCTCCTCCTCTCCCCTCCTGATCCTCCTCTCCCTTGTTCACCACCTCCTCTCCCTCCTCCTCACCCCTCTCCTCCTACTCTCCCTCCTCCTCCTCCTCATCCTCCTCCTCTTCCTCTCCCTCCTAATCACCCCTCTCCTCTCCCTCCTCCTCCACCTCTCCCTCCTCCTCCTCATCCTCCTCCTACTCCTCTCCCCTCCTGATCCTCTCCCTCGTTCACCACCTCCTCTCCTTCCTCCTCACCCCTCTCCTCCTACTACCCTCCTCCTCCTCATCCTCCTTCTACTCCTTCCTCCTCCTCCTCCTCTCCCTCCTACTCACCCCTCTCCTCTCCTCCTCCTCTCCCTCCTCCGCCACCTCTCCCTCCTCCTCCTCATCCTCCTTCTACTCCTCTTCTTCCTCCTCCTCCTCTCCCTCCTCGTTCTCCTCCTGCCTCCTCTCTCTCCTCCCCCTCCTCCTCTCTCCCTCTCGAATCCTGTTTATTGTTATTGCAAATTCAGGTTCGGAAATAATATTCTAATCAACAGCCGACTAACCACAAATACAACTTTCCTATTTTCAGTGAAAGCCGACTGCAAGAAAACAAAACAGCACATTTACTGTTTACATAATTTTTGTTTAAAACTGTACATAACGAGAAAGAATAGATAAGGGAGAAACAATTTGTCTAGAGCCCTGCTATGAAACTCATTGCGAGAAAGAAAACAAACCCGCACATTTTCTCTGCAGATCACAGTAAAAGATTCTCTTTCTTGCAGAAAGTTTTATCAGAAAACTTGTGGACTGTCGTTTAAAAAAGGCAGATGGCCTACGTCTGTGCGTACTTTGGAGTAATCTATAAAAAATGAGGTTAATCTGTCAAGAACTTTTCGAGATTTTTGATAATAACCTTTCTTCTTTATATTTAAATACAAGTTTATTTACCCCACGTCCCAATGTTCATTAGAGTAACGCGTAAAAATTTGAAGTAAACTGTTCAAGTACTTTTTAGAGGTTTCTTGATAATAACGTTAAGCTACTACTTGTTTTTAGATAGTAGTGTAGACTATAATATAAGTATCCTAGCTATTATATAATAAGTGCAGAACTTTTGTTGAATGAGAACGTTTTAATTCAAATGGTTCTACCGTAGTAATAACTTTAATTTCAGATTCGATACCTCTTGTTTTCGTATCTTTAGTTGCATATGTATTTCTCGTCTAGTTATTTATACTACTGGCCATTAAAATTGCTACACCACGAAGATGACGTGCTACACACGCGAGATTTAACCGACAGCAAGAAGATGCTGTGATATGCAAATGATTAGCTTCTCAGAGCATTCACATAAGGTTGGCGCCGGTAGCGACACCTACAACGTGCTGACACGAGGAACGTTTCCAACCGATTTCTCATACACAAACAGCAATTGATCGGCGTTGCCTGGTGAAACGTTGTTGTGAGGCCTCGTGCAAGGAGGAGAAATGCGTACCATCACGTTTCCGACTTCGATAAAGGTCGGATTGTAGCCTATCGCGAGTACGGTTTATCGTATCGCGACATTGCTGCTCGCGTTGGTCGAGATCCGATGTCTGTTAGCAGAATATGGAATCGGTGGGTTCAGGAGGGTAATACGGAACGCCCTGCTGGATCCCAACGGCCTCGTATCACTAGCAGTCGAGATGACAGGCATCTTATCCCCATGGCTGTAACGGATCGTGCAGCCACGTCTCGATCCATGAGTCAACAGATGGGGACGTTTGCAAGACAACAACCATCTGCACGAACAGTTCGAAGACGTTTGCAGCAGGATGGACTATCAGCTCGGAGACTGTGGCTGCGGTTACCCTTGACGCTGCATCACAGACAGTAGCGCCTGCAATGGTGTACTCAACGACGAACCTGGTTGCACCAATGGCAAAACATTTTTTCCGATGAATCCAGGTTCTGTTTACAGCATCATGATGGTCGCATCCGTGTTTGGCGACATCGCGGTGAACGCACATTGGAAGCGTGTATTCGTCATCGCCATACTGGCGTATCACCTGGCGTGATGGTATGGGGTCCCATTGGTTACACGTCTCGGCCACCTCATGTTCGCATTGACGGCATTTTGAGCAGTGGACGTTACATTTCAGATGTGTTACAACCTGTGACTCTACCCTTCATTCGATCCCTGCGAAACCCTACATTTCAGCAGGATAATGCACAACCGCATGTTGCAGGTCCTGTACGGGGCTTTCTGGATACAGAAAATGTTCGACTGCTGCCCTGGTCAGCACATTCTCCAGATCTCTCACCAACTGAAAACCTGGTCAATGATGGCCGAGCATGTGGCTCGTCACAATACGCCAGTCACTACTCTTGATGAACTGTGGTATCGTGTTGAAGCTGCATGGGCAGCTGTACCTGTACACGCCATCCAAGCTCTGTTTGACTCAATGCCCAGGCGTATCAAGGCCGTTATTTGGCCAGAGGTACAGATTTCTCAGGATCTATTCACCCAAATTGCGTGAAAATGTAATCACATGGCAGTTCTAGTATAATATATTTGTCCAATGAATACCCGTTTATCATCTGCATTTCTTCTTGGTGTAGCAATTTTAATGACCAGTAGTGTATGACCTGGATAAGCTGACTAAACCAGAGGTTGTACAGAGTTTCAGGGAGAGCATAAGGGAACAATTGACAGTAGTGGGGGAAAGAAGTACAGTATGGTAGCTCTGAGGGATGAAGTAGTGAAGGCAGCAGAGGATCATGTAGGTAAAAAGACGAGGGCTAGTAGAAATCCTTGGGTAACAGGAGAGATATTGAATTTAATTGATGAAAGGAGAAAATATAAAAATGCAGTAAATGAAGCAGGCAAAAAGGAATACAAACGTCTCAAAAATGAGATCGACAGAAAGTGCAAAATGGCTAAGCAGGGATGGCTAGAGGACAAATGTAAGGATGTAGAGGTTTGTCTCACTAGGGGTAAGATAGATACTGCCTACAGGAAAATTAAAGAGACCTTTGGGGAAAAGAGAACCACTTGTATGAATAGCAAGAGCTCAGATGGAAACCCAGTTCTAACCAAAGAAGAAAGATGGAACGAGTATATAGAGGTTTTATACAAGGCGATGTACTTGAGGACAATATTATAGAAATGGAAGAGCATGTAAATGATGATGAAATGGGAGATGCGATACTGCGTGAAGAGTTTGACAGAGCATTGAAAGACCTGAGCCGAAACAAGGCCCCGGGAGTAGACAACATTCCACTAGAACTACTGACTGCCTTGCGAGAGCCAGTCCTGACAAAACTCTACCATCTGGTGAGCAAGATCTATGAGACAGGTGAAATACCCTCAGACTTCAAGAAGAATATAATAATTACAATCCCAAAGAACGCAGGTGTTGACAGATGTGAAAATTACCTAACTATCAGTTTAATAAGTCACAGCTGCAAAATACTAACACGAATTCTTTACAGACGAATGGAAAAACTGGTAGAAGCGGACCTTGGGGAAGATCAGTTTGGATTCCGTAGAAATGTTGGAACACGTGAAGCCATACTGACCTTAAGACTTATCTTAGAAGAAAGATTAAGGAAAGGCAATCCTACGCTTCTAGCATTTGTAGACTTAGAGAAAGCTTTTGACAATGTTGACTGGAATACTCTCTTCCAAATTCTAAAGGTGGCAGGGGCAAAATACAGGGAGCGAAAGGCTATTTACAATTTGTACAGAAACCAGATGGCAGTTATAAGAGTCGAGTGACATGAAAGGGAAGCAGTGGTTGGGAAGGGAGTAAGACAGGGTTGTAGCCTCTCCCCGATGTTATTCAATCTGTATATTGAGCAAGCAGTAAAGGAAACAAAAGAAAAATTCGGAGTACGTATTACAATCCATGGAAAAGAAATAAAAACTTTGCGGTTCGCCGATGACATTGTAATTCTGTCAGAGACAGCAAAGGACTTGGAAGAGCAGTTGAACGGAATGGACAGTGTCTTGAAAGGAGTATATAAGATGAACATCAACAAAAGCAAAACGAGGATAATGGAATGTAGTCGAATCAAGTCGGGTGATGCTGAGGGAATTAGATTAGGAAATGAGACACTTAAAGTAGTAAAGGAGTTTTGCTATTTGTGTTCCAAAATAACTGATGATGGTCGAAGTAGAGAGGATATAAAATGTAGACTGGCAATGGCAAGGAAAGCGTTTCTGAAGGAGAGAAATTTGTTAACATCGAGTGTAGATTTAAGTGTCAGGAAGTCGTTTCTGAAAGTATTTGTATGGAGTGTAGCCATGTATGGAAGTGAAATATGGACGATAAATAGTTTGGACAAGAAGAGAATAGAAGCTTTCGAAATGTGGTGCTACAGAAGAATGCTGAAGATTAGATGGGTAGATCACATAACTAATGAGGAGGTATTGAATAGAATTGGGGAGAAGAGGAGTTTGTGGCACAACTTGATGAGAAGAAGGGATCGGTTGTTAGGACATATTCTGAGGCATCAAGGGATCACAAATTTAGCATTAGAGGGCAGCGTGGAGGGTAAAAATCGTAGAGGGAGACCAAGAGATGAATACACTAAGCAGATTCAGAAGGATGTAGGTTGCAGTAGGTACTGGGAGATGAAGAAACTTGCACAGGATAGGGTAGCATGGAGAGCTGCATCAAACCAGTCTCAGGACTGAAGACCACGACAACAATAGTGTATTATAGACAGAATAACATATTTGGTGACTATAATATGATTCCTTTTGATATTTATTCCTTCAATGGGATTTTGACTCAGCCCAAATTTAATTAGAATTTTTAATGCTAAGATGACTCACCGTTATAGATTTCTAAACGTTTAAAAAAGATAAGTTACCTATTTTTTCGCCTCTTTGAGTTGATTAAATATTTTTGCAGTTTTTCTCAGACAAAACTTCATTATAGATAATCCAGCAAACACCCACCACAGATTCATTACAAAATTTCAGATGAGTTTTCTTAAGAAACTGATATTCTTTTTTTAAATTTATTATTTATTGCTAAATTATAGACCTTTTATCTGATGTTTAATACAGGTCGTACATCTTACAATTTTCGTTTTCCATCTTTTTACAGTTTTCTGTTCTTTTGTTTTATTTACAACATTTACAAAGAATGATACTTTTCAAAATAACAATAATTTAAGGTTGAAATATAAATAAAATTTTGTTGTTTTTTAAGAAGAATATAAAAAGAAAATAGGATAGAGGAGAGATTTGTAAGCACCATCAGTGAATGTGACTGACGGTGAATACCTCGGAATGGTTTCTTCGAGCCGTTGACCAAACACACACACACACACACACACACACACACACACACACACACACAAATGGTTATTAGTAGAGAAATACTGTTGCTTATCCTATTTATTACTATTCCTATGTATTAACTACTTTAGGTGCCCGTCCATGTACAGCATTTGGTGTTTTCTTGGCTAGATCGCCAGCACTTTTGCTTATTTAGGGTCACACCTCAGCTTCCTCCTCATTGTCACTATTTTCGCTGTCACTGTGGGTATCGCTGTCGATCCTCTGAAGATTGTTGTTACGCTGCACATAGGTATGTCTGTAATGTCGTGTCCGCATGTAGTCTTCATGTGTTGTTTTTGAAATACTGTTTGTCAGTGCGTTTAATTGTGCCCATTGTTGTTCGTCTCTTATTGCTGTGTATATATCTATGTCTGTATCTGTGTAATCTAAGTGTAGTGTATGTCTATTGTTCGTGTATTGCCCGCAGAAAAAGACAGTGTGTTCTGGGGAACCTTCTTCCCCGCATGTGCATGTAGGTGTCTGCCTCAGACTCACGCGGTTTAAGTGCGTGGGATAAGGTCCGTGTCCGGTTAAGAAATGTACCATACCGCGGCTGGGATCGGTATGTCTCATTCTCAACCGCTCCCTTATGTCAGGGAGGAAGTCGTGCAGTCTACATCCCTTATCACTTACATCCCACTCACCTTGCCATGTATCCAAACGCCAACTTCTAAGGTGACGTATCGTCTCTATCGGCACACCGGTTATTGTGTGTACCTTATCTAGTCTCCCCACCTTTAACCAGTACCTCGCAGCTCTGTATTTGATCGTGATATGTATGGGGCATATTCCGAGCACCACACACAGTGAATCCGCTGAGGTGGTTCCGAAGGCTCCAGATAGCCTAAGTAGGACACTTCTCTGCCCTCGTCTGACGGATGCTTTGTTGGTGACCACGTTCAGAAACTGATATGCATAAAATTGATGCAAACGTCTCATTACCTTATAAATGAGTTACTGTGTTAAATATCGACGTTGAACAAGTAAAACCTGTATGGCGTTACCCTTAAAAGCCTATTTATCTTGGTTTTATTACTTTAGAATTGTTCACGCAAGTTTCGCAAAGCTTTGAAATCATATGTAAATATTGTTGCAAGGTGCCAAGTGCTCTCACTTTCAAATACTGGATGAATACAGTCTGGGAATTTGCGCGAATTGCGTTACACTGCCTCAAGACAGGCGCGCAGTTCCTAAATGTAATACCAGTCTTGTTGTGTTAAACCTTTAACGTAAGATTATATCTCTTAATAAACGGATTATGACAGCATTTTAAAGTTTTAAATTTGTTCAATAATTATGTGAAGTATTGAAAATTGAACTTTGGTGCCGCTGGAAACTGTTAAGACAACCTGCAGAACAGACTGGGTGGCCATTTTAGCCGTTCAGTGAGATATAAATTGAACATTAATAAAACTGACAAACTGAAGAGATAGGTTCCTGACTGGAAATGGAGGGAAGAAGGTCCTACGAACACGTGTCAGGAAATGCATCGTTGCCACGATAGATGGGACTCAATGAGAGCTCTTCTGACCACGTGCCGTGTGTTCCTCGTATGTTGCAGGCTGTGTGAGTGAGGCAGCGTACTGTAAGGAGCTGAGTGGTACGGTAGTCATGTCGGGAACAAGTCGAGATGGCCAAGCAGATGGAAACGGTCGAGAGACAGCAAGGCTGCAACAAACCAAGTACCTCCACAGACACCAACCACATCACACAACATTCGAGCAGTTTTTGGGCGTCTGTGTGATCCTGGGTCCTTTCAGACTGACGAACGTGCAGGAAGACGACGGACTGTGCGTAAACCAGATTTGAAGGACCGGGTTGTACAGGATATTGAGACAAACCCTAACACAAGCTCCAGGCAAGTGGCCCGCCGACGTGCTGTAAACCACGCTACGGTTATGTGTATCCCGCATGACAACCGCTACTATCCCCATCACTCGCAGTCGCATCGAAGCCACTTTGAACATTTGTTCAAATGGCTCTGAGCACTATGGGACTCAACTCCTGTGGTCATCAGTCCCCTAGAACTTAGAACTACTTAAACCTAACTAACCTAAGGACATCACACATATCCATGCCCGAGGCAGGATTCGAACCTACGACCGTAGCAGCAGCGCGGTTCCGGACTGAAGCGCCTAGAACCGCTCGGCCACAGCGGCCGGCTTCATTTATGTCCACTCTGTATAAATCTACAAACTACAAGAAGTCTGAGATTAATGTTAATTTTGCCTTCCAGGTCATTAACACAAAAGAGAAACACCAAGTGTCCCACCACAGGAACATTCCTGAAGGACCTCCTGCATCTGTCGATGACTCTCCAACTTAGATCGGTATCGCGGTGCAAAGTGACATTTTCGAATTAGCAGACATTCCGGAGGCGGAAAAAAGGATAACTGCCTGATAGAAATGCTGGCAATATACCTGTGATCGAACCCGAGACATTTGTGTTCTTTTCTGACATTTTAGAACTGAGCCAGCGACCCACAATGTACAGGGTGGCCAAAATAAAAGCAGGCCGGAAAATATTTCACGCACCTTATGATAGGCAACCCAGCTTATATGCCCCATGTGTGGACTATATAAGCTGGGTTGCCTATGTTAAGGCACGTGAAATCCGGTCTGGTTTTATTCACAAAATTATTATCCCACGACCACACTCTCTACCGTGTAAATACTTATCCCCGCCCCCTCCTGACACACGACCTCCCACTCACATCACAATCTTAATTTTGCACACCTTTATATATAGGTCTTCACATTTTTTGTTTTTGGTAAGAAAGTTCAATAGCATTTGAACACCCTGACAACAACAATAGAGAGAGTCGTTGTGATGCAGTGAGGTCCCCTGCATCCAGACGATAAAACTAACCAAATAAGGTGTTCGGTAGGTGTTCCTCTCGGTGACAAGCGAGCACTATTTAGCTAATCTCCTGTCGCACTCCTCTCAGTATCAGTCCATCCTCCAGATTCTATACAGGCGTTATGAAAAATATTCTTGGTACGGTTGGTCTAGTACTAAGGCGTATTGAAACAGCTGTCTGTCGCTACCTTGTCTGATATTTGTCGATGCTAAGACGCCGTGCGGTAAGGCTACTGGGCCTGTTATGGGGTTGTGAACCACTGAAAGCTAACAAGCCTCTCGTTCGTCTCTAGGTCCCCGGTTCAATACACAATACACAAAGGCTACTGAACTAGGGTCGACATTACACATCGTGCGGCGATTCTCACAGCATGGGTTTGGCCAACCACGATGCGAATGCGCCTTCTTATAAACGGGTAACGTTGTCACACTCTCTCTCTACCGAACACTTACATTCCTTATCTGCAAATGCATGGTTTCATGGCGAAATATATTAATAAAATCGTCTCTAGTTTCCAGCCACGTCTATTGGTTAAATGTCCACGAGCTTTCGGCCAAGTGCTCTGCGGCCAGCCCACTCACTTCGCATGTTGGTCGCACACGACCGACTTCAGCAGCGGAATCAAACGTCTGCGCCTTGGAGAAGGCGACATAATGGTGAGCTTTCATGTGCTCTATTCCTTCACGCGCGTTCTCATCAAAGATTCTACAGATCTGCTCTCTGAGCTCTTTAACGACAGACTTCCGGATTTATTTAACCAAATTTCACATTATCGTATTTTCTGTGTGGCCGAGAATAATTTAACCAGACGGACGGCGTCGCGATGTGCAGCTCATTGGCTCCAGTTGAAACCGAAATGTTTACAGAGCACTCAGACGACATTGATTTCGACAAGTTGCGTTTGTCGATACGTCGACGATACATCCGTTCGCTGCCCTCGTGGATGTGAAAAGCTGGAAGAATTCTTGGACTACATCAACATCCGTGACAACATTACTTTCAGGATAGCAGGTAGATACAGATGGTGCCATGGCATTCCTTGACGTCCTCGTCCGCCGAAAACCAAATGGGTGTCCCGACCACAGTGTTTATCTGAAACTCAACCACGTAACTCTTGTCATAACGCTACCAGCTGACGCAATCGATCGCAGAAACGTCCTGTTCTGAGGAGCCTGATACCTCAGACGAAAGCCATTTCAGACGCTGAAAACATGCCAAAGGAATAGAGCCACGTACGCAAAACATTCACTGAAAACGGGTGCAATAACAGACAATTTTTGCAAGCCATCTCTCCGAAGACACATAAGCAGAACGACCCTGAGGAAGACACAAAAAGCTTACGTTTTCGCCCTTCTGTGGCTCAGTAACATGAAAGATTAGCCAGCTACTAAAGAGCCACAAAATCTCATAGGTCTTCAGGGCTTCAGCAACTTATGAAGCCTGCGAAAGGCGATGTAGGCCTCAGAACGCCACGGGTATATAAAATACCGTCTCGGTGTGGACAGTTTTACTCCGGGTAGACTGGGCGTACTACTATACAGCGCAGTGACAAACATGAGAGGCTTTTCACCTTCGTTATTTGGAATTTTGGAAATTTGTGGTAAGGGGATAAGACAGCTGAGGGCATCGGCGCCTAAGCCTACACATTACTCAATCTAACTTAAACTTACGCTATGGATAACACACACACCCAAGCCAGAGGGAGGAGTCGAACCGCCGACGGAGGGAGCCGCAGGGACTACGACAAGGCGCCTCAGACCGCGCGGCAACCCCGCGCGGCTCCTTTGTTATTCTGAGAAATCAGCGCTAGCAGAGCATGCTCCGGTGAACAGACACCTAATTGCATTCGATTAGAAATTTGTTATTAAACGTACAAATGGATTCTTGTATAGCGTTATGAAAGAAGCGTTCGAGATAAAACTTTCTGACACAAAAACGACCGTAGCTTGCAGCTAACTACAGTTTGGAACCCGACCATTGTAAGGCTGAAGTGGGTGCGGTGGTCGCGAAACGAAAACACTACCTTATATGGCGCTGGAGTGAGCACCAGTGACGTCAGAGTAGGCAGCGCGGCTGTACAGGGTCATTCCTTGATGTAGTCACAGACTTTCGGGGATAATGGAGCAGGGTAAATATATCAGTTTGATGTAGGGGATCCCGGTACAGTATGATGGAGTCGAAAGTTATAAGCGAAAATCGTTCTGGCACCTCTGACATGTAACTCTTCTGCTGCAAGTTCCCTACATCCTGTACGTCCAGGCTCTAAATTGCATTCCCTAAGAGGTATGAGCACTTGACCATCTTTCGTTCGATATAACACATCTTTTCTGCTGAACAATTGGTTCATAAGGTATGTATTTCAGTGCCAATATTAACTGGAATTTTTTCTTGTTTTGGTCCATACTACCACCTCCCAAGACATGCAAAAGAAAGATCTTGCATTAGACGAGCTCCACTGTCAGGAATGTCATAATGATTTTCGCTTTTAACTTCCCAGTCGATCGTTTCCGGACGCGACTCCCTTACCTACAATTGATATACTAAATTCTCCATCACCCCTGCAATTTTATAACATCTACATGATCTCGGAATCACGACCTATAAGGACGTTAGTGCAATCACATGGCAGTCACCACTTCGGTGGATCTGAAACCGCTTGACGCAGCAAGAACCTCAAGAAATTCAGAAACACTTTTGCGCTCCTTTTTCCAACCACGGGAAGCAGCACATGATACTTTTTGTGAGATATGAGTGCGATATTCCATAATGAGCTCGTTCTTCATCGCACTGAATTTATAGCCATTCGATTTCAATTCGTATAAACGTGCGTTTCGTCAGTGGTGCAGTGTCTGTCACAACAGACATCCCTTTGACAAACCTGTACAGTTACGCTCCGAACGACAGAAGTGGTTTCCAAATGAATGTGGAAAATGAAGTAAATAGGTTTACAGCGGCGTACGTGATCCCCGAAGAGCTCGAATGGATAGCGCCAAAATAAGGTGTTTTATTGGTATACTCTGCGTTCCGTGTGGACGGACGTTCAAATAAAAGACTGCTCGGCGCTGGGTTCCCGCAAAGCGAACCAACTGCCCGCAACCAAGGTCGAAATGTATACGAATATAGAAGCTAGCGGACACAGGGGTTTGGGGAGATGTAGCGCAAACTTATACGGGTGGAGGTGGGTGATATGCCCACATACGCGAGGCTTATAAAATGCAGGCGTTTGCCAAGTGCTAAAAACGTCGCTAAATACACGGCCCTGTTCATTAACGTGACCAATGCTTATGTTCGGCGTCAACGTGCAAAAAATGGCTCAAATGCCTGTGAGCACTATGGGACTTAACATCTGTGGTCATCAGTCCCCTAGACGTAGAACTACTTAAACCTAACTAACCTAAGGACATCACACACATCCATGCTCGAAGCATGATTCGAACCTGCGACCGCAGCATGAGCGCGGTTCCGGAGTGAAGCGCCTAGAATCGCTCGGCCACTGCGGCCGACGTCAACGTGCAATAGCCACTCACATGCGGCAGGAGGCAGGCACTACGAGTGGAGGGTATATAAAGCGAGTAAGGGGGAGTTGTCGTATTCGAGAAACGGATCGATTACTCTGACGCGCGAAAGAGCGTGATCATTGGTCACCACCGGTAGAGGCATTTCCGAAACAGCTAGGTTAGTAAACAGCTGGCATGCCGCCGTGGTTAAAGCATATAGCGCATGGCAAAATGGCGCTATGCAAAAAGACGCCAAGGAAACTGTGGTACACCACAGGCCATAGAAGACAAGTGTTAACAAAGGCTGCGGAGATATTTACGGGTGAACAGACGTGCAACTGATGAGAAACTGATAGCCCAGATGACCCGGGGCGGCTACCAACAGTGTCTCCTCAAAGATGTTTCGGTCAGAGTTGCAGCGTTTGGCCCTCCGCAGCAGCCGCCTGGTTCATCGACCCATGCTCACTGCTGTTCATCAGCGACGAGGGCTGCAATTTCCACGCCAGTACCGCAACTGGATGTCCTTTTCAAATGAATCTCGTATTATGCTCCATTGGCGTGGGAAGCAAACACTCTGCAACAATCAATTGGCTCTGAGCACTATGGGACTTAACTGCTGAGAACTACTTAAACCTAACTAACCTAAGGACATCGGCCAGCCAGCGTGGCCGAGCGGTTCTAGGCGCGTCAGTCAGGAACCGCGCTACCGCTATGGTCGCAGGTTCGAATCCTGCCTCGGGCATGGATGTGCGTGATGTCCTTAGGTTAGTTAGGTTTAAGTAGTTCTAAGTTCTAGGGGACTAATGACCTAAGATGTTAAGTCCCGTAGTGCTCAGAGCCTAAGGACATCACACACATCCATGCCCAAGGCAGGATTCGAACCCGCGATCGTAGCGGTCGTGCGGTTCCAGACTGTAGCATGTAGAACCGCACGGTCACTCTGGCCGGCGTCTGCAACAATCGTCGGAAGGGTCAAAGCCGGAGGAGGAAGCATTATGGTTTAGGAAATGTTTACGTGGCACTCCCTAGGTGATTTCGTGTTTCTGGAAGACACTTGGGGCCTTATGAAACCCTTCATGCAGTATGTTCTTCCTCGTCGCGATGGCGTCTACAAGAACCACAACGTGTCACGCAGCTCGCAGTTTACGTGCGTGGTTCGGGACGAGTTTAACACATTCCTCTGGCCACGAAACTCCGCGTATTTAAACCCAATCGAGAATCTGTGGGCCTTGTGTCCGAGCGGTTCTAGGCGCTTCAGTCCGGAACCGCGCTCTTGCAACGGTTGCAGGTTCGAATCCTGCCTGGGGCATGCCTCTTCCGAGAGGCGTTCCATTGGGTTAGGGTCGGAACTCAAAGTAGGCCACTGCAATTGAGGAATGTTTTTGTCCACAAACCACTGCCTTACAGATGCTGCTTTATGACAGGGTGCACTGTCATACTGACAGATTCATCACTTCCAAACTGTTCCTCTATGGTGCGCGGTTAATGCTGTAAAATCTGTTCATATGCCTCAGTGTTTATCGTTTTCTTAAGCGCAGTAAGGCGACCTCACCGCATACCGTAATACCATCTCGTCCTCAATGCTCTGTTGGCATTACATATAACAGCAGGCGACATTCTCCAAATATTCCCCCCATACAAGATCCTTCCATCAGATTTCCTCAGGATGCAGCGTTGAAACGTCCCTGATCGATTTGTTATTGAGGTGACATCCAATGACTACTCCAAGTTCGAAGTCACTGAAGTCTTCTGACCGAACCACCCTTCCTTCGCCGGCCGCTGTGGCCGAGCGGTTCTAGGCGCTTGAGTCCGCTACCGCTCTGCTGCTACGGTCGCAGGTTCGAATCCTGCCTCGGACATGGATGTGTGTGACATCCTTGGGTTAGTTAGGTTTAAGTAGTTCAAAGTCTAGGGGACTGATGACCTCAGATGTTAAGTGCCATAGTGCTCAGAGCCATTTGAACACCCGCCCCCCCTCCCTATTTTTTTTGTTCCCGTGGGACCACCCTCCTCGACCGGGCTATTAACGCCACGCATCCTCAACCGAGAAACCTAGCGCAGGAGCTGGCATGGCTCCACGTCCCTGTCGGTGAAATCTCGCCAAGCCTGGGTTTAACGAACGTTAAAAGTGGCAGGTATTCATCTGAACACACCATGTTTTTCGTACGGACAGCTCTACGTTGGCGGAATGCGTATATCGAGAACCAGGAGTCTCTCCACAGACGCAGAGGTCTCGGAAAGTTGTTCACAGAGATGTATTACGGTAGATTTATGACTCTACATATGCACCACGACAATTATGACGTTTTCCGTTCTGGGCACGTCGCCAAACAGTCGTGAAATTATTTACTCCGTTCTCTCGCACAATTTGTAATTCGCTGATCGGTGGAGCAAAATATTTTTCCTTAAGTAAACGAGTGACGGCTTGTAAACAACATGTATTCTGTCAGCGCGGCTTGCTGGATCGGATGTGGCTCGCGCTCAATACTTGCAAGAGAGAACTTTTGTCGTGGTGCATACGCGTGGATGGTGAGATTGGGCATTGATATTTATTTAAACAGTTTAACCGCAGGTAACATCGTGGGGTACAGCTGGTAATTATACGAGTGATGTTAAATTAGTATTGGAACGCTTTTTTTTATGAAAGTAGGCGGCATTTATTCACTATTCCAATACTCCATATTATTACGCATTTTTTAGGCTACAAAATCATATTTTTCAACATAGTCTCCGTTCAATGCGACGGCCCTGTGCCACGTTACTGGGAGAGCCTGTATGCACTCTACCGGTCGGGTCCGCAGCTCGTGGTCTAGGGGCTCTGGATCGCGGGGTACCGGGTTCGATTCACGGCCGGGTTGGGGATTTTCTCTGCCGGGAACTGGGTGTTTGTGTTGTCCTTACTATTCCATCATCATTCATGAAAGTGGCTAGACTGGACTGTGTACAGACTGGGAATGTGTACGGGCGCCGATAACCCAGCAGTTGGGCGCCCCACAAACCAAACATCATCTACCGGTCGGCGTAGGAGCCAACGCCTTTCTGGATCAACAACTTCCCCATCACCCACGTACCGCTTCCCGCAGAGTGCATCTCCTTCATTGGGCCAAACAGATGGAAGTCTGGAGGTGCGAGATTCGCGCTGCAGGGTGGATGAGGAAGAACAGTCCAGTGAAGTTTTGTGAGCTGCCCTCGGGTCCACAGGCTTTTGTGAGGCCTTACGCTGTCGTGGAGAAGTTCGTTTGCATTTTTGTGGCGATGAACACACTGAAGCCCTTTCTTCAATTTCCTGATGGTAGTACAGTACACTTCAGAGTTGATAGTTGAGCCATGAGGGAGGACCTCTAGCAGAATAACACCTTCAGAGTCCCAGAAGACCTTCGCCATGACTTCACCAAGTGAGGCTACGGCTTTGAACGTTTTGTTGGGAGGGGAGGTGATGTGTCGCCACTCCATAGATTGCCGTTTTGTTTCCATGAACCAATGTTTCACAGCCCGTGACGATATTCGACAAAAAATTGTCACTATCAGCCTCATAACGCGCAAGGAAATGCACACAGGCGGTCCTTCGTTGCCTCTTGTAGTCTTCTGTTAGGTGGCGAGGAACAAGTGAGCACATCCCGGTTAGTACGCCAACTGATGGACGAGTTTGCCAGCACTACTAACAGAGACGTCCAGTTGAGCAGCGAGCTGTTTACTTGTGATCCGTCAATCACCTTGTATGAGAGTGTCCGCACGTTCCACCACTGCAGGAATCAGGACCGGCCGGCAAGAGGGCGTTCGGACAGGTTTGCCCGACCTTGCTGCGATGATGACATACGCCTCGCTCAACGACTCGCCGTGGTTTTTTTCACTGCAATGTCTCCGTAGACATTCTGCAAGCGCGTATGAAATCTGCGAAGCTCTGGTTTTCCACCGAAAGAAATTCAACGACACCTCTCTGCTTGGAACGCACCTCTGCTTGCCGTGCGGTCTGAGACGCCTTGTCACGGTTCGTGCGGCTGCCCCCGTCGGAGGTTCGAGTTCTCCCTCGGACATAGGTGTGTGTGTTGTCCTTAGCGTAACTTTGATTAAGTATGTTTGTAAGCCTAGGGACCGATGACCTCAGCAGTTTGGTCCCATAGTCCTAACCACAAATTTTCAAATTTGCACCTCTGTTACAGACGACATTTTGAAGGCTACGTGCAGTGCACCCACCTATCGGAATTTCATGAAATTACAGGCGCTGGAACAGAAATATTCTACGATGTTCCACAGTTAGGTTAGGTTAGGTTAGGTTAGGTTATTCTCCATTTTTCAGCCGAAACTTGTCGAGAATAAAAGTGTTGCATTGCTTATTGAACGTCCTTCGTTTATTACTAGCGACCTGCCCCGACTTCACATGGGCAGCAATACGGATGTATCTACGGCAAACTGGTTCTCTGGCGTTGCGGTGATAAGTTATTAATACAAACTTTATTCGTGAATCAGTCTACTTACTAGTGAATAGGATTAGTGAAATCCCTATTGCAGCCACTGACAGTTCTCACATACACACAGAAAAAACGCGGGAGGGGGTTTTAATTCATCATACGTAATATAGACAGACATGTACAGCTTTTCCGCTCTCTGTAATTGCGGCGTCTGTTTACTTATTTTCCCGCCAGGTACCGCCTCCCCTGCAGCTGACAAGCTCGCAGTTGTCACAACTGCCACGATACGTCACTGCAAACACCAATTAAATATGGAACAGAAAACAATATGTACATTACACATTCATCATTACTACAATAATAAAGTATACACAAAGAACGTTCCTCGTCAATTCTGTGTCTATGCATTAGTGGAAACTGTATCAAAATCCTGAGAGTAGTTCCTGAGGCTAGCCTTTAGAAACCCACGAAAAACGCGGCGGTGATCTACAGAAATGTATTGAAAAACGTCTTATTAGGGTAAGACTATGACTTTGCTTTTGCGTTGTTATTCACTTGCAATCACTGGTATGGCGGGCAACTCTGAATAGTGCCCTTCCATGACAGGTATAGCTGTCATAATAAACATGATGACTATTTGGGAGTGGTTCTTTAGTACAACCAAGAACATATTTTTGCAAAAATATATTAATATTTTAAAAAAGTAATTTGTTCACTTGATTTTGCAAACTGACTTTTGAATGTCCTGTCCTCCTTACGATTTCAGGTGCCAGTAGGCTATCCGTCAGACGTTATGCATCCAATTTTGTCACCTTAAAATGGGTTTTCCCCAGCTTTAAGAGTGAAAGCACCTATCTTCGGCTACGGCAAGGAAACAATTTAATAGTCCTGATTTGGATGAAATTATATGAAGTATCCCGCTTCCCGCAATATCGAACTCACTTTAAACCCCAAAATTCCGGTAAGAATTATTTTAGTAAGAACCTTCAACATCGCAGCGCGTCAGCAATCGTTGGTTAATATACTAAAAAACTAAAAAACCCGCCTCGATTGGGAAAAAAGCACCTAGTGTTAAGCCAGGTTTCGGCGTAGATAGCTACACCTTCTGCAGAACAACAATAAAAGCCACAAGTGCCTAAGAAGACCTTTGTCAATGATTAAAAGAACACGATAGCTATACATTTATGGCGGGTCATGGCCCATTGAACATAGGCCAGTGTGAGGTGGAGCGTACACTATTAAGTTAAGTAGTGGTTCTGACTTTGTACATATGTACTGTTTGTGTTTTCCTTTTCTTTTTCGTTTATAAATGTATAGCTATGGTGTTCTTTTAATCATTGACAAAGGTCTTCTTAGGCACTTGTGGGTTTTATTGTTGTTCTGAAGAAGGTGTAGTTATCTACGCCGAAACCTGGGTTAACACTAGGTGCTTTTTTCGCAATCGAGGCGGTTTTTTTTAGTTTTTTAATAAATTATTTTGGTAGCCTTGGCGGTTTTGCTAGCTGAAGTGCCGCGGACTGGACTAGTCGCCAGTGGAAATATGACAGGCGAATGCAGACTTAATTTACATTAGTCGTTATAACCAGTTAGGTCGTGTATCGGATACTACAATACTGTTTCATGCGATGCATCGGATACCACAATAATGTTTTACTGTGTATCAGGTACTACAGTGCCGGTATTAACGCTCAAATTTCAACAAATCATTTCCGTAGTTGCAGAAATAAACAACAGGCTACATAAATTTTCAAAATTTCGTGTGTTTGTCGTGCGACTCACTAGGCTGTGCGTAAATGCCGCCCGGGTCGTTCCCTCCTTCGAACCCAGAAAAATGTAGTTACTGCAGTCTGACACGTCTATAATATTCATTGCTGTTTTCAGCTGCTTGGGCGATACGATAGTGACGTGCAAAGTGGGGAATGATTAATGTGTAACAGAGCGGACAGTCTGGAATATGCGGTAGCTTCGGCTCGGCAACGTACACGACCGGGACTCGTGCGTTTCATTACGAGGAACAGTACGGAGGATTACGATCCGGTAATTGCTAGCGTTTCCAGAGCGCCCACCGCGCCACTGACGAGGCAGGTGGAAAATTCTCCTCGGCACACAAACCGGCCTCCAGCAATCAGCATACGCAGGTTAATGAGATATCGTCGGTGGCCGCGAGTGCGGAAACTTTAATCAGCGCTGCACGCAGCTTAGCCGCGCGCCAACCCGCCCGGAAAAAAACACTCATCGCCATTTTCCGGTCTAGCGAGGGGGGACAGCGTTTTAAAACTAATGCACCGAAAGGACGCCCACCGGTCCGTAGCGCGGAACTGCGGCGTAGTGTGCTCGCAGTAGCTGCTTTTGGTGCCAGCCTGCCCAGCAGAACACGTACGGTCGTATGTTTTTGTCTGAGCTTCGAAGTGCCCACCACTTAAAAATTAAACACAACACGGAAAGCAAAGCTCACGTGCACCGTAATTACTGCCAAACTGTACACTCCATTTCTACTCCCCCTCCCCCCCCCCCTCTCTCTCGCTACTTCTCATACAGCGGAGAGGCCTCAGTTGGCTCAGACTGCAGTCATTTATGTGTGTGTGCGTGTGTGTGTGTGTGTGTGTGTGTGTGTGTGTGTGTGCGTGCGTATTGTCTACTATTGACGAACGCCTCACTGAACCAAAGTTTTATTTGTGTCTTTTTGATGTGCCTATCTACGACTCGGTATCTCTGCTATATTGAGTAACAACTTTTCATAATACTGACATATTCGATCCTGGATTTTCCATTGTTTGATATAAACTGAAGCACCAAGGGAACTGGTATAGGCATGCTTATTCAAATACAGAGATATGTAAACAGGCAGAATACGGCGCTGCGGCCGGCAACGGCTATTTACGACAAGTGTCTGGCGCAGTTGTTAGATGGGTTACTGCTGCTACAGTGGCAGGTTATCAATATTTAAGTGAGGTTGAACATAGTGTTACAGTTGGCGCACAAGCGATGGGACACAGCATGTCCGAGGTAGCAATAAAGTGGGGATTTTCCCGTACGACCATTTCACGAGTGTACCGTGAATATCAGGAATACAGTAAAACATCCAATCTGCAATATCGCTGAGGCTGGAAAAAAATCCTGCAAGAGTGGGACCAATGACGACTGAAGAGAATCGTTCAACGTGACAGAAGTGCAACCCTTCCGCAAATTGCTGCAGATTTCAATACTGGCCCATCAACAAGTATCAGCGTGCGAACCATCATCTACACTCCTGGAAATGGAAAAAAGAACACATTGACACCGGTGTGTCAGACCCACCATACTTGCTCCGGACACTGCGAGAGGGCTGTACAAGCAATGATCACACGCACGGCACAGCGGACACACCAGGAACCGCGGTGTTGGCCGTCGAATGGCGCTAGCTGCGCAGCATTTGTGCACCGCCGCCGTCAGTGTCAGCCAGTTTGCCGTGGCATACGGAGCTCCATCGCAGTCTTTAACACTGGTAGCATGCCGCGACAGCGTGGACGTGAACCGTATGTGCAGTTGACGGACTTTGAGCGAGGGCGTATAGTGGGCATGCGGGAGGCCGGGTGGACGTACCGCCGAATTGCTCAACACGTGGGGCGTGAGGTCTCCACAGTACATCGATGTTGTCGCCAGTGGTCGGCGGAAGGTGCACGTGCCCGTCGACCTGGGACCGGACCGCAGCGACGCACGGATGCACGCCAAGACCGTAGGATCCTACGCAGTGCCGTAGGGGACCGCACCGCCACTTCCCAGCAAATTAGGGACACTGTTGCTCCTGGGGTATCGGCGAGGACCATTCGCAACCGTCTCCATGAAGCTGGGCTACGGTCCCGCACACCGTTAGGCCGTCTTCCGCTCACGCCCCAACATCGTGCAGCCCGCCTCCAGTGGTGTCGCGACAGGCGTGAATGGAGGGACGAATGGAGACGTGTCGTCTTCAGCGATGAGAGTCGCTTCTGCCTTGGTGCCAATGATGGTCGTATGCGTGTTTGGCGCCGTGCAGGTGAGCGCCACAATCAGGACTGCATACGACCGAGGCACACAGGGCCAACACCCGGCATCATGGTGTGGGGAGCGATCTCCTACACTGGCCGTACACCACTGGTGATCGTCTAGGGGACACTGAATAGTGCACGGTACATCCAAACCGTCATCGAACCCATCGTTCTACCATTCCTAGACCGGCAAGGGAACTTGCTGTTCCAACAGGACAATGCACGTCCGCATGTATCCCGTGCCACCCAACGTGCTCTAGAAGGTGTAAGTCAACTACCCTGGCCAGCAAGATCTCCGGATCTGTCCCCCATTGAGCGTGTTTGGGACTGGATGAAGCGTCGTCTCACGCGGTCTGCACGTCCAGCACGAACGCTGGTCCAACTGAGGCGCCAGGTGGAAATGGCATGGCAAGCCGTTCCACAGGACTACATCCAGCATCTCTACGATCGTCTCCATGGGAGAATAGCAGCCTGCATTGCTGCGAAAGGTGGATATACACTGTACTAGTGCCGACATTGTGCATGCTCTGTTGCCTGTGTCTATGTGCCTGTGGTTCTGTCAGTGTGATCATGTGATGTATCTGACCCCAGGAATGTGTCAATAAAGTTTCCCCTTCCTGGGACAACGAATTCACGGTGTTCTTATTTCAATTTCCAGGAGTGTATATGGGCTTTCGGAGACGAAGGCTAATTGCACGACACACAAAGCTTTACGCCTCGCCAGGCCCGTAGACACCGACATTGGACTGTTGATGACTGGAAAAATGTTGCCTGAGTGGACGAGTCTCGTTTCAAATTGCATCGAGCGGATGGACGTGTATGGGTATGAAGACATGGATCCTCCATGTCAGCAGGGGACCGTTCAAGCTGGTGCACGCTCTGTAGTGGTGTGGGGTGTGAGCAGTTTGAGTGATATGGGACCCCTGATACGTCTAGATACGACTCTAACAGGTGGCACGTACATAAGCAGCCTACCTGATTACCTGCACCCACTCGTGTGCATTATACATTCCGACGGACTTGGTCAATTCCAGCAGGACAGTGCGACACATCACACAAACAAAGAATTGCTACAGAGTGGTCTCAGGAACACTCTTCTGAGTTTAAAAACTTCCGCTGGCCACCAAACTCCCCAGACATGAACATTATTGATTATATCTGGGATGACTTGCAACGTGCTGTTCAAAAGAGATCTCTACCCCTTCGTACTCTTACGGATTTATGGACAGTCCTGTAGGTTTCATGATGTCAATTCCTTCCAGCACTAAGTCAGACATTAGTCGAGACCATGCGGTTTCGTGTTACGGCACTTCTGCGCGCTCGCGGGAACCGCACACGATGTTAGGCAGGTGTACCAGTTTCTCTCTGTCTCTCGCTTTCTCTGTCTAGAAACAGCACGTCTAATCCATCTCGGCGTCAAGCCGGACTGAGATTCAACGTGTTTAGGACATAGTCGAATGGCCTCTGTATCGAGATAGGCGCGGACACAAGTTGTGAGTAACTTTTAACAGTAACTTT
Organism: Schistocerca nitens; assembly: GCF_023898315.1. NCBI lineage: Eukaryota > Metazoa > Arthropoda > Insecta > Orthoptera > Acrididae > Schistocerca > Schistocerca nitens. The sequence continues at coordinate 204,514,048 of NC_064623.1, forward strand.
CTAAATGTGGTTTCGAAAACAGGATTAAATGGTTCAGTTGGAGAAGCAGGACAATATATTTAAAAAATCATTCGACAAAACTTTAAGCAACTTGAAGTATCCCCTGCATTCTTCGCTGAAATCAACAGACTTGTGAAAACACTAAAAAAACAAAAGCTCTTATGATGTTAACGGTATTTCAAACAGAATTTTGAAATGTCATCCTAACTTAATAATTAATGTCCTTAGTGATATATGTAATGCATCAGTGGTACAAGCAATATTCCCAGACTGATTAAAGTATGCCTCTTCATGAGAAAGATGACAAGGAAGTCTTAAATAAATGTCCCTTGAGTTTGCTTACTGACACCTTTTTTCCAAAATATTCAAAAATAATGTACTCAGGAGTATTCTCACATTTACGTACAACAAACTTATTTAGTGTACCACAGTTTCAATTCCAAAAGCTTTTCTCGATCGAGAATGCTATTTATACATACGCTCATCAAATACTACAAGACTTAACCAAATAACGACTGTCCGTTTTTCTTGTGATTTTTCCAAAGACTTTTGACTATGTGGATCATGTTAACAGTCTGAAAAACTTAAGTTTTATTGAACTGACGGCTTCATAAATGGTTCAAATGGCTCGAAGCACTATGGGACTTTACATCTGAGGTCATCAGTCCCCTAGAACTTAGAACTACTTAAACCTAACTACCCTAAGGACATCACACACATCCATGCCCGAGGCAGGATTCGAACCTGCGACCGCAACAGCAACGCCGTTCCGGACTGCCGCTCGGTCACCGCGGCCGGCTTGTATTTGGTCGTAGCAGACGTCACATGACATCCGTTGAAGTTCGTTGCTGATCCTTTCACGCAATTTTTTTTTTTTAATTACAGAGACTAGCCAATTCTCTGACGGAACACGCTGAGCTACCGTTGACGGCATAACATTAGAACAGCGACCCGCTGTCGCCCCTAGACCACAAGTGCTATATTCCGATATCTGTAGAGGACCTTATGAATTGCAACGAACCGAATAGCTGTATCTAGTAGTTCCTTAGAAATAAATTTTTGTAATCAAAGATGTTATCCTTACACTGCACCTCATTCATATCGAATAAGGGGCAGCACGGGGAAATATAGAATCGCTGCATCTCCCGGAGTGTTTCAGCCACTCGGCACACGTAAAGGTGAGGGGACATTCTTATACGTGTCCACTTGTGCGTTGGTCTTTTGGAAAGTTACCAAGTGATCAACTGGTGGCTGGTCTTAAAACTGGCCATGGGGCACTACCCGTGGGATCATATTTGCGTTAGATATCGGTCATCTAAATGCTGTCTCACTTAACCAAATTTCGCGGTGGAGTCTTGTCAGAAGGACTAGTCAAAGCTGTCTCGTGCGGAAACTGGTTTCGAGAAGATGGCGAAACTCGGCATAATCACCTCTGAGTCGAGCGACTAACAGCGAATCCAACAGGTTGCCGATTCTGCGAATACTTCCAGCAGTAAATACATCCATCTCGGCACAACTTCGGGAAGAGTTACCGCAATTAACCCACCGTTTATACAAGATGCCCGTAATCCTGCGAGGGCGGAGAATATCTGTCCGCAGATTTCTGTACATACAACACTGATCACATGAGCCGGAAACAGCTACCGTCCTGGGTGACGTAGCAAAACACGAGTCAAGGTTCGCACACTCTACAGGAATAGAGTTGCAGCCGGCCGCTGTGGTCGAGCGGTTCTAGGCGCTTCAGTCCGGAACCGCGCGAATGTTACGGTCGCAGGCTCGAATGCTGCCTCGGGCATGGATGTGTGTGATGTCCTTAGGTTAGTTAGGTTTAAGTAGTCCTAAGTCTAGAGGACTGATGACCTCAGATGTTAAGTCCCATAGTGCTCAGAGCCATTTGAACCATTTTGAATAGAACTGTACACCACTATGGAAAGTTGTTAGTGCAAAATTTGGAATACCGGATACCCAGTATTTACTAACGAACCCTTGTTGTCATTCTCGATTTTAGTGTGGGACGGCGAACACAAAACCGGTTGCAGCGGAAAAAAAGGAAGATTCATTGGAAGAATATTAAGAAAATGGAATTCACCAACAAAAGAAGTAGTTTAAAAATCCTCTGTCGTATTTTTGGGCACCGCACGTCTGTGTGGGACTCTTACCAGCTGATGTTCGTAGGGAAGATGAACTGTGTGCTGGTTCACCTTCGGAACGCCAATATACCAGTGATTCGACACGTCCTTTATAGGATACAGGAAGTTCATGGCTGCAGATGTCTGCTCACAGGCCATGCGATATGTTAGGCGTGGATCTGGCGCCATATAGCACCTCAGATGTGTTCCATTGGGTTTAGTTCCGGTAAATTCGGTGGCCATGAAATTAACATGCTCCTCAAACCATTATAGCAAGATTCTGATCTTGTGACACAGACAATTATCTTGCTGGAATATGCCATCGCTGTCGACCTTTAGTGCCTTCGATTACCTCTACAGGTTCCACGGAGCTCAGATGAATGTCACCCGCAGCAGAATACTGTACCCAGCACCACACGTCCGTGGTTTGGAGCACGTCTCAAGCAGCCGTTCGGATGGATGGCTGCCTATCTGGACACGACCACCGATCGACCTTGTGCAATAGAAAGCACGACTCGTCCAGCTAATCGACACATCTCTAGTCATCCACGGTCCAAACGTGATCTTCCGATGCCCGCTTCAGCCGTATCTGATGACGTCGCTGGGTCAACAAGGAAACATGCAGGGAGCGTCTGCAATGGGGGTCCACGTTAAACAATATTTCCTGAACGTTGAGCTCCGAAACACTTGTGCTGCACTAGGATCGTACTCTGTCGTCATATCTGCTACAGATCGCCATCTGTCTTGGTTTTCAGGGAGGGTAAACCCCAGATATCCTCGTTCTACGAGGTGCATTCAAGTTCTAAGGCCTCCGATTTTTTTTCTAATTAACTACTCATCCGAAATCGATGAAACTGGCGTTACTTCTCGACGTAATCGCCCTGCAGACGTACACATTTTTCACAACGATGACGCCATGATTCGATGGCAGCGGCGAAGGCTTCTTTAGGAGTCTGTTTTGACCACTGGAAAATCGCTGAGACAATAGCAGCACGGCTGGTGAATGTGCGGCTACGGAGAGTGCGTTTCATTGTTGGAAAAAGCCAAAAGTCACTAAAAGCCAGGTCAGGTGAGTAGGGAGCATGAGGATTCACTTCAAAGTTGTTATCACGAAGAAACTGTTGCGTAACGTTAGCTCGATGTGCGGGTGCGTTGTCTCGGTGAAACAGCACACGCGCAGCCCTTCCCAGACGTTTTTGTTGCAGTGGAGGAAGGAATTTGTTCTTCAAAACATTTTCGTAGGATGCACCTGTTACCGTAGTGCCCTTTGGAACGCAATGGGTAAGGATTACGCCCTCGCTGTCCCCGAACATGGACACCATCATGTTTTCAGCACTGGCGGTTACCCGAAATTTTTTTGGTGGCGGTGAATTTGTGTGCTTCCATTGAGCTGACTGGCGCTTTGTTTCTGGATTGAAAAATGGCATCCACGTCTCATCCATTGTCACAACCGACGAAAAGAAAGTCCCATTCGTGCTGTTGTTGCGCGTCAACACTGCTCGGCAACATGCCACACGGGCAGCCGTGTGGTCGTCCGTCAGCATTCGTGGCACCCACCTGGATGACACTTTTCGCATTTTCAGGTCGTCATGCAGGATTGTGTGCACAGAACCCACAGAAATGCCAACTCTGGAGGCGATCTGTTCGACACTCATTCGGCGATCCCCCAAAACAATTCTCTCCACTTTTTCGATCGTGTCGTCAGACCGGCTTTTGCGAACCCGAGGTTGTTTCGGTTTGTTGTCACACGATGTTCTGCCTTCATTAAACTGTCGCACCCACGAACGCACTTTCGACACATCCGTAACTCCATCACCACATGTCTCCTTCAACTGTCGATGAATTTCAATTGGTTTCACACCACGCAAATTCAGAAAACGAATGATTGCACGCTGTTCAAGTAAGGAAAACGTCGCTATTTTAAGTATTTAAAACAGTTCTCATTGTCGCCGCTGGCGGTAAGATTCCATCTGCCGTATGGTGCTGCCATCTCTGGGACGTATTGACAATGAACACGGCCTCATTTTAAAACAATGCGCATGTTTCTATCTCTTTCCAGTCTGGAGAAAAAAAAAATTGGAGGCCTTAGAACTTGAGTGCACCTAATTGTGGTTTCACCGTCCTACAATCGCTTTTCGTAGATTCTCACACTAGGACGCCAACGGTTGACCACATGCGTCGCCGTTTCAGAGATGCCCATTTCCAGGCGCCGGGCATAAACAATGTGTCTTTTGTCAAAGTCGCTTATGTCAGCGACGCGTCATCTAGAATAACTTCTGATTGGTCTCTGATTCACTTATATGATTTCCTTACCATTACGCATGTCTGCACTGTCGCTGGGCTGTGCAGGGGCCGTAATGGTTTGGCTAATCGGTGTAGGGAAGAGCTGTGCGTTTCTTCCAGATTTTCGAGCAGCAAGCAAGAGTGTGTTGCGGCGATGCCTGTAGTAGTCTTGTCAGACACTACAACAGCGCTGTCATACATCGGTGAGATTTACTCTTAAATTCCAGAGAGCATACTTTCGAACAATAATCAGATTTAGGTTTTGCATAGTTCCCCTATATCGCAGAAGACAAATGCCGGAATGGTTCCTCTGAAAAGGGGACGGCCGATTTCCTTACTCATCCCTTTCCAATTCACGTGTGATCTCGTCTTTTATGAACTCGATGTCAAAGCGACGTTAAACGTTAATCTTCCTTTATTTCGATCTAAATTCAGTTTCACGACCAATTAATGTAATGTGAAATTTTTTTAGAATTGGATGCAAATTTTAAAAAATCTGCTGTGGAAGATGAACAATTCAGTCAAGAAGAGAATAGAGGCTACTGTTGTGCTACAGGTACATACTGAAGGTTAGATGGGTAGATCGGGCAACTGAAGAAGAGGTACTGAATCGAATTGGGGAGAAAAGGAATTTATGGTAAAGTTAGCTAAATGGACACATCGGACACCTCGAGAAATCATCCATTTGGTAATGGACGAAAATGTGGTGTAAAAACCGTAGATAGAGACCAAAGTTTCAATGCAGCAAGTTCAAATTGATGTAACTTGAAGTAGTTACGCGAAGTAGTAGAAGACTGCACAAGATAGACAACAGTCGAGACTGGCAACAAGCCAATCTTCGGGGTGAAGATTACAACGTCTTGACTGATTATTAGCAGAGTAACAGCCGATATTTGAAACGAGTCACAGTAAGATTCCCGAGCGATCCAGGGAATGTTTATTTTATTTTCTAATAAATCTAGTCACCGACCGCAAATGTTTATCATTTTTCCTTTCTTTATTCGATTTAAATTCCCCCCCTCTCTCCCGGAGGGGGAGGAGGTGGGTTGGCACCAACACAATACGCCGCTCTGCAGCCTACAGAAAAGTTAAAAAACAGAATTAGGAGATATCATAAAAATAAAAGCAGGCGATAAAACGGTGACTGTTAAAAACGGAAACATGGCGAAAGAGCTGCTAAGAAAATATAAAAACAAAGGGTCAGTGATGCTGATGAAAACACATAGTAAATAGACAGGCACAATTAAAATACACGGCGACAGTCGGGTTACTGTATGCAACAGTTAAAAACACAACTACCGATAGTTAGGTAGCTGTTCGCAACACTTAAAAAGGGGATGCACAACACTGAACACTCACGGAAACATAGCACTATAGAGGACCAATGCATATATGGGGGGGGGGACCTGGATGGATGAGGGAGGGGGGAAATGGGAGGAAGGGAAAGCAAGAAAAAAGGTGGGGAGCCAATGGAGGGAGAGGGCATAGCAGGGCGGACGCGAGAAAGGAGTGGGGAAGACAGTGCAGGGGAAAGAAAAAAAACTTTGGGGGAGAGAATGGAGTCAAGGAGTGGGCAGGTGGAGAAAAAACAGGTTGGAAGGGGGAGGAGAGGAGCCCAGGAAAAGGAGAGGAAGGTGAGGATCATAGCTGATAGTAGGGATAAATGGAGGGAGAGAGGACTCAATCCGGGAGGCGGAGTTGATGGAAGCCACCTCAGGAAAGGAGATGAAGGGTATACACATGGAGGTTGGGGGGACACAGGGGTTGGAGAGGAGAAACCAGGGGATGCGGGGGGGGGGGGGGAGAATCAAGTCGGCGGGAGGTGTAGAGGATGCAGACATGTTCGAGGAAAATGAGCAGATGGGAGAAAGGGATCAGGTCGTAGAGGATACGTGTGGGAGACGGGAGGCAATGTTTATCATTCAGGTTATTAATTTCGGTCAAGAATGACCATCTTCAGACCTGAGTACATGTAGTATACTCCTACGACACAGTCCATGTCATTGTGTATTTTGATGGTCGAGTCACATTAGCAAAGATACAAAGAAATTAAGGGCATTGGCTACCAGCGCATTGATTTATATCAATGGGCAAGTTGAAAATTTGTGCCGGTCCGCCGATTCTGCTTACTAGGCAGACGCGCTGACCACTACACCATCTGGACACAGAAGTCACTATAACCACACAGACTATCCTAGCACGATCTCCATCAGACCCAAATTCTCTACTTATACCACACAGTACTGACGTAGTGGTGCTGCTCATTAACCTCATTACTCATAGCATCTTGCCGATTCCCATAAGAGTTGGAGTTTGGTAAGTGTCGGCTAATGAAGAGGGGTACTACATCAAAAATGGCTCAAATGGCTCAAAGCAATATGGGACTTAACATCTCAGGTCATCAGTCCCCTAGAACTACTTAAAACTAACTAACCTAAGGACATCACACACATCCATGCCCGAGGCAAGATTCGAACCTGCGACCGTAGCGGCCGCGTGGCTCCTGACTGAAGCGCCTAGAACCGCTCGATCACAGCGGCTGGCGGTACTACATCAATAATACGTGGTACAAGTTGAGAATCTGGGGCTGACGGGAAGTACGCTTGGATAGTCCGTGCGTTTGTGGTGCCCAGTGTGTCCGAGTAGTGTAGTAGTCAACGCATATCCCTAGCAAGCATGAGATCCAGATTGGAATCCCAGTCCGGCACAAATTTTCAACTTGTACAACTGATACATACCAGTGCCAATTGGCAGCTAGTGTCTTTAATTCCTTTGTGTCTTGATTCTTAGTGCCTGCAGGATCAGAATTTATTCTTTCAGGCATATCTGAGAAGAGACACTACATATATACCATGCTAACTACTATGCCTAATTAAAATGATTGCACCATCAGAATACGCAGTGACACGAATTGTGTAGCACACAGCATTTACTCAGGTCTGCAGATGGTCATCGTTGACTGACATTAATAACTTGATTGATAAACATTTGTAGTCCGTGACTGGATATATAAAATAAAATAAAATAAATACTCGAAACGTTTCGAAAAGTCACTAACTTATCATCTTCGGCAGACGTCAGAAATTGACAAACAGGAAATCAGTTGAATTATTTCATTCAGACGACTCTGTCACTCGGCCGTTAACCATCAAAATTCGCTGAGTGAGCCTGTATTCTGTATATAAATGTCATATCTTGACTAACAGAAGCGATCACTTGACAGGGTGCATCCGTAGGCATCAACGGATCGTCAGTTTGGTAGTGGAGGGATGTCTGGCGAGAGTGGGGGAGGGTAAAAAATTTGTTGGAGACCATTATTTGACTATAGCGATCTGGTTCGAGTGGCTGTTGGCCTCAGTACGAATGCAGAGATGGAGATGCTCTCACAGGATAGAGTGCAGAACTGCAGGAAAGCAATATTCGGACTGAAGACCACAGCAACAAGTCTGAAGAGGGGCGCTCAGTGACTGACAGACATATGAAGGCTGTGTTGATTTTCACGTATGAAAATTCCCAGCAAATTGTACAAACTTCTTTAACGAGACGTGGTCATTAAACAAAATACCAGGTGTACCGGTATGAAATGAGCGTTAAGATACAAATGTCTCGATAGGTAACACTTGTTGTGAACGAGCCTTATTTTTTTTTTTTGTTTGGTTGGTATGACATCTGTCAAAGATATTTAGTACACATCAAGTCATGGAACAAACAACATCGTATGTTTTCATCGTGTTAACAATGTCGAATTTTGTACCAGAAAGTGATGATTTGCAGAAAGCATTAATTTTTTGTTTTCATTTGAAAAAGAGTGCTGCAGAGTCGCATCGAATGCTTGTCGAGGCATATGGTGATCATGCTCTATCAGGAGCAACTTGCAAAAGATGGTTTCAACGGTTCAGAAATAATGATTTTGATGTAAGAAACGAAGAAGGTGGAAGACCACCAAAAAAGTTCGAAGACGCCGAATTGCAAGCAATATTGGATGAAGATGATACTTTGAGTCAGAAGCAAATGGCAGCAATGCTAAATGTTGCACAACAAACAATTTCTGGCCGTTTGAAAGCTATGGGAAAGATCCAAAAGTGTGGAAAATGGGTGCCACATGAATTGAATGAAAGACAGATGGAAAACCGAAAAACCATATATCAAATTTTGCTTCAAAGACATGAAAGAAGATAAATTTTGCATCGAATTGTTACTGGTGATGAAAAATGGATTTATTTTAAGAATCCTAAATGGGAAAAATCATGGGTTAATCCGGGGCAACCATCAACATCGATTGCAAAACCAGATCGATTCGGCAAGAAGACAATGCTCTGTGTTTGGTGGGATCAGAAAGGTGAGGTGTATCATGAGCTTGTAGAACCTGATGAAACCGTGAATACTAATCGCTACAGACATCAAATGATCCATTTGAACTCTGCATTGATCGAAAAAAGACCAGAATGGGCCAGAAGACATGGCAAAGTAATTTTTTTTACACGACAATGCACCTACACACAAAAAAGCAAAACTGGTTCAGCACATAATCAAAACACTTGGCTGGGAGCTGCTACCCCACCCGCCGTATTCACCAGACTTGGCCCCTTCCGACTACCATTTGTTTTCATCAATGGAACACGCATTGGCTGAGGAACACTTCGATTCCTACGAAGAAGTCGAAAATTGGGTGTCTGATTGGTTTGCTTCAAAAGACGAACATTTCTATTGGCGTGGTGTCCACAAATTGACAGAAAGGTTGTCAAAATGTATAGAAAGCAATGGTCAGTACTTTGAATAAAATGTTTTTGCTTTTCAATTCAAAATTAGTGTTTCATTTTCACAAAAAAACGCTCATTTCATAGCGGTACACGTGGTAAAACGAAACTTACCATGGCACTGAAGCACAGACTAAGCCCTCCCTTTCTGTCTTCCATGTTCCCTCCACTTTTATCCTTGTTTTCAGAACCCCTGGCGTAATATCTTCGTTATAACATGCGCTGCCGTCCTTACCATGAGTCTGCCTTCCTACGTCCTTTGCAATGGCGTAGTCGAGATATTAGCCCATGTCTTTCCCCGTCTCACGGCGACTATTTTTTTAGGTGATGACCAAATGTTCGTGGGATGAAGGCGAAACAGATGCAGGCGAGTTTATTTCCCGGCGTGTTGTTTCAGTAAGCACACTCGAAGCATCCTCAGCGTCCGATGTAAATAAGTTTGGTTTTCCCAACGGCGGCGCCCGCTTTGCCAGCGAAGAGGATAAGGCCTGGTGCAGAAAGGAGCACCGGATATTTTGCTTTCGTATAGCGCAATGTAGTGACTGTATGATACCCGTATAATTGGGAGCGAGGGCTCTAAGCTCAAGTGGAACCTCGAGCACGCAGCAGAAAGCACTGGCAACTTCTACTTGACACATAACACTACGACACACGTGGATCGTAAACACTGTTGCTAATTAAAAATAAAACATCTCGTGGCGATCAGAATGTAGGCAGCACAGGCGTCGGCAATAGTTTATCCAAGAGAGAGCAAAATTGTAAAACTGATTCGTAGAATTCGAAAACGCTTCATGCCCCAACTACTAATTTCGACAGCTTGTGTAGAAATCTAACAGAACAATATCTGAAATGATAGATAATAACCAGCCGAATACTTTAAAGTTAGATTACTTCGATACTTAAACGGTATGCGTACTTCAATAGAGGAGGGCGTGCTGAAAAACAACGCCTCCCAGTTTTTTATGCGAAAACTCGTTTCCCCTTTACGAACGCCCCTGTTTACTGGGCAACGAGCCGGCCGGTGTGCCCGAGCGGTTCTAGGCGCTTCAGTCTGGAACCGCACGACCACTACGTTGGCAGGTTCGAATCCTGCCCCGGCATGGATGTGTGTGATGTCCTTTGGTTAGTTAGGTTTAAGAAGTTCTAAGTTCTAGGGGACTGATGACCTCAGATGTTCAGTCCCATAGTGCTCAGAGCCATTTGAACCATTTTACTGGGCAACGCAGAGTAATCAGCTAGTAGGGGTGATCTCACATTTTCCCGGTGTGTTCGATTAACGGTATGCTGTTGGGTGTTCAGCCGAGTTGCTGATTCCATTTGTCTACCAAGTGTATGATGATCACGAAACAGCTGATGCTACGTGCTTGATCCTAGTAGCGCAATGAGGCTAGTCGCACGTTAATACAAGCAATGAAGTGAGTCACATGTCAGCATTACCTTCGTTCAATTGGAACAACGAACACTGTCCGTGAAACTAAGAGAAACAACACACTGCATCTTGTAACAAAACCTAACCAAGAGAGTACTGTCAGCATTTCACATAAGATAACATTTCATGTATTGCTGGGCCGTCGTGTTTGTGCGTTTTTCGCACGATTATGATGAAATGTAGAAAATCAGCTCTAAAATGGAACTAAATGATTTCTGGGCCCATGTCCATATAACTCCTTTTATTCCTCTACTTGTTACGAATGTTCCCCAAAGTTAGGCCATACCTTTGCATTACAACAGCCAGTATAACTTATACACAGGTGTTATAAACACACTGCCGTTCTTGAGTGAAGCAACTTATTTCTTAAAAAGAACATCACACAAATGGCTTCCATTATTCGCGATTCATTGCTGAAAAGACTCAAAGAAGCTCCTCATTACTTCCTTATTCATTTATTCAGGAAAAGTGTCTCTCTCTATTCCAGGAAAGCGGCTTTCAATTCACCACCATTATGCAGTCGCTGAGAAAAACCTTTGTTCTTGAGATGAAGCCAAAGAAAAAAGGTCAGGCGCTGGAAGATTAACAGGCGAGAATAATCGAAGAAGAAAGTGGCGCCAGAGTGTAGTCATACAACTGCGCGCTATATGGACTGTAGCATCATCTTGCTGAAACAACATCCCTTGTAGACGACAATGTCCCTGCTTCTGCGGAATGAAGAAATTTATAATCACGGCCGTATACCACTCGGAACTCATGCTCACTGACCGATCATTGTTTAAAAAAAAAAAAAATATGACCCATCGATTCTAATGAACTGTCGAATAGCTGACCATGCGCGAGAGGATTTTAGCGACTGGCCGCGGACATTTGCAGCGGATTTTGAAGGTCTGCAGTCGCCGCCTTTGCGTTGGTGGAGACACAAACTTGGGATCTCTATCCGCAGTTCTGGAACTTGCTGACCCGGCCTCTCAGGAGGTACACACGCGAGCGGACTTCTGCGACGGGCCTCGTGCAGCAGTGAAAATATCGACGAGTCGGTGGCTGGCGCCCTACTCTCACAGAACGGCGCGCTCATGTCGGATACCCTGTAATCTTTCTCACACGATTTTAAAGAAATTACTAGGTAAAAAAATAGTTTTTGCGTCAGCTGCAGCTTTACATGTCAGCTTCATGATGAAGTGCCTATCGTGTCGCTAATGGTCATAGCTACTGGTGATATTTTGCATATAAGTAACACACTGCCTTAAATTCGAAAAGTTTACAATGAGAAATAGGGGTGGTATGAATTTGCATTTGGTGCATATTAGCTAACATAATTAATTTTTCCTTAGACTTGCGAGGAGGTCTCTATCTATCACCAATCTCGAGAAAACTGATGTTATCTAGCGCACTGATTAGCGTCCGCACGTAAACAACAACGCTAAAAGCAAATACTCGTAAGGCCCTCACATCAGGCAACTGAGAAATCGAGAGGAGATTTTGGCAAATGATTGCATGCATTTTGTCATATGTTAAACAAATGCAGCTTTCTTATCTACTGCAATATACTACAAACTGCAGTAATGGAATGATGTAATTTTTAAGCGTCATCGATAGCTGGTGAAATTAAGTGTGACTTTGCAACAAATTAACTGAAGAAATTACACATCTAAATTTATACCAAGAATGTGCTTTTCCATCAACTTTTGAGCTGGTTTGTCCTAAGTTCGTCGTTATTCCAGTATTCTTTCGCAAATGCAACTCCATTAGGATTTTCGCGAGGTGACATTGCGTAAAATCCGCTTTGTTTTTTCCAAAAGAAGCAATTTTGAAATGACAACTAGAGAAATATAAGTGACAATCGGAATTCGCCGCTCATGGATAAGTGGGTTTCAGGTGGCAAATGGCGTGGACCAATGACCACATCGAAAAACTTACACAACTGTTCCGTGAAATATCTAGTTTATGAATAGTGACAGATGAACACCACACAAACAAGAAGGAAAAAATATAAAAATAAAAAATAAAATAGGGCGCACAAGGAGATGGCTGAGATATTTCCAGACAGTATTTCGTATTCCATCTGTGGATCAAAGTGTTATAAAACTTAACCACAGTACCAAACGAGGGAGTACGCGAAAAACATGTAGGCAGATAGCGTTTCCTGATATGAGCCAAAATCGGACATAATATATCGTAAGAATCTTCAACATTTTTAGTAACGAACTGTTTTTAGATGCAGAAAGATGTAGATCTCTTGAAAGAAATGTAAAATGTGTGTGTGTGCGGGGGGGGGGGGGGGGGGGGTGAGCTGTATAAAGCAACACTGTAGTGCACGCCAGTAAAATGTTGCTTGTACTTCTTTCATTATTGTGGGCTATTACTAATAATTAAGTTATGTTCATTATTTTACAGGTATTACTGTACTTTACAAAGTCTCAAACAGCAGGCAACTGCAACAATTTTCTACCTAGTATCACGTAGATATAATCTACCTTCACGCTCCGAAAATGCACAATAATAAACAAAATGCCTATAAAACGCAGCACTGTGCGACTTACTTGTGGTGAGGCACAATAGTAACTCCTGAAATCTGTCGCCTGTAGCCTCTGGCGTGTCGAGCACCGCAGTCCTAGCTGCGCAGATAAATGACGAAAATCCGCTGATTTACGCTGCACGCCTGCGTGCAGAACTAAGAGCTATATCCGACCTAGGGGAGGGGGGGTTGGGGGAAAGGAGGGGGCGGGGGCTGTACGTTAGTGGGAAACGACGGGCTTCAGATCCCCGGGCTAGGTCCGTCACAGACAGCTGTATAACTGGCCCCTGGTTATGGGCAGTGGTGGAAATTCGCTCTTGTGTGACCCGCAGACGACTGCCCATGGGCTACCCTACACAACTTCATGAATGAGCTGAGGGTTTGTGTCCGAATAATATTCAAAATTTGCCTCATCACTCATTCGTTAGAAATGCGTCATTCTCGTCAGCTCTCTCCAGTAACGTTGTGCAAAAAAATGGGTCAAATGGCTCTGAGCACTATGAGACTTAACATCTGAGATCATCAGTTCCCTAGAACTTAGAACTAATTAAGCATAACTAACCTAAGGACATCAAACACATCCATTCCCGAGGCAGGATTCGAACCTGCGACCGTAGCAGTCGCGCTGTTCCGGACTGAAGCGCCTAGAAGCGCTCGGCCACCACGGCCGGCAATGTTGCGCAGAAACTGCGCCTGGTCTCTTTATTTCCCTCCCGTAACTGTTTTAAATCCTGTTTCACAATCCTCTGCAGAGACGTGCGACGGATTTGTGATGTTCTGGAACGGCGATGGGGAGATAGCTCTTTGCAGAGCTGCACGACCTCGCCGGATATTTTCCAGCTTTCAAACTCCATTGCGGTCTGCATACTGCCTCGATACGCACCCGAACTGACCGCAACTTTTTTTCTTTTTCGCCCATCATTAATTGCTCTCGTGCGGCAACATCTTCATCTCAGTGAAACATTGGATCCTATGTCCTTAATTATTCAGGATATATTCAAATATCTGTCTTCACCTACAGTTTCCACCCTCTACAGCTCCCTCTAATACCATGGAGGTTATTCTCAAAAAATTGGCTCTGAGCACTATGGAACTTAACATCTGTGGTCATCAGTCCCCTAGAACTTAGAACTACTTCAATCTAACTAACCTAAGGACATCACACACCTCCATGCCCGGGGCAGGATTCGAACCTGCGACCGTAGCGGTCACGCGGTTCCAGACTGAAGCGCCTAGAATCGCACGGCCACACCGGCCGGCCGAGGTTATTCTCTGACACCTTAAGACACGTCGTATCACCTTCTCTCTTCATTTCGACAATGTTTCCCGTGTGTTCCTTTCTTCGCTGATTCTGCGTACGGTTTGCTCATTCCTTGTCAGTCCTTACGATTTTCGATATTGTTCTGCAGTACCATATCTCAAATGTTTAGATTCTCTTCTGTCCTATACTGATCTGAATGGCATGCAACGAGACTGACCTGAATGGCTTACAACGAGATACCAATTAGAAGCGGAAGATGGCGCGAGCACATATACATGTCTGCAGGGTCGCCAGTTTCCCGTGGGCCGCGGTAATGGAGGCCCGCCTCGCAGCACCTGCTGAGGATATTGCGTAACGGCAAGAAGCGGGCTGTAGCCAGGGCGGTCTCCTTCCCCTCCGTTTAACTCGCCCTGCTGAACCCGGGACTTGGCCGCCATTACTCTGGAGCCGTGTAGCTGCGACCGGCACCTCCAGGCGACGCAAAGTTATCTCCCGCAAGGCGGCCGGCCGAAATGAACGTCTCCGCCGAGTGAAAAAGGGGAGCCCTGACATCCATTAACTGCCTTTTTTTACTCTCACTCGTTTCCTCCCAGCAGCGCTCTCTTCGATTTGTCCAACACGCTGGAACAGGTCTCCGCTTCGATTTGGGGACGTGAGGGAGACATAATTCCAATTATCGTCCGCCGTAATGGGATCGCACTCGCAGAGCCATTTAATAACGTCTGGGATTGCGCCGAGAACGAAAAGTTAATTTCGCGATGCTATTTCGTTTCAGACACAGGCGTCGTCTACAATTCCCGACGAAAAATAAAAAGAAAGGAGAAATATGGGAGTATTTTCGCGGTTCGTCTGTGCTACATTTCCACATTACTATCGTCGTTAAATGGAAATCAGTAAATTATGAGTACCTACAGCAAAACGTCGGTTACGCTCCCTGTTTTCGACGATTTGGGTTCCGCACGAACTTAATTATGTATGCATGGTTTTCAGTAAGAGCGTGCAAAAATTTGACAGGGCATAGAGTGTGCTCTACTGAACAATTTGAGGTAGGGAACATAGGATCAGAGAAGCCAGCTTAAGGAGATAACAGGAATGAAATCACATTACTGTGTACTTTTTCATTTACATTAGTTACAGTTAACTGCAAATACAGGGTGTATACGTGGACAAGGAAAAAAAATTCCCGGATTTTTCCCGGATCTCCCGGTTAAAAATACACTTTCTCCCGGGCGGGAAACACTTTCTCCCGGGCGAAAATACACTTTTTCCGTGTTAAGTGACAGTAAACGATTCCTCGGAGCAGTAAAATTTATCAATCATTTGAATGGTTATGGTTTTATAGAGCGGCTTAGAATTTCCCAGCACTTCAGAAAACGAAACTCGGGAAGGAAAACCACGTTTTGGAAAGTTCTTTAATGTGCAGCAACATATATGTTGCATATTTTTGTATTACGAAAGAATAAATTTGAATTGCACCAAAAACCGCATGTTACTTTTCGAAACATTGAAATAGAGATTGCGATGCGCTTTTGTAAGCCAGTCATAGCTCATGTCACGTGATCTCACTAGCCGATGACAGCGGATATTCATAGCATAGGTCACGTGATGTAGTCGGCCAACAGCATCACAGTAGCGCAAACACACAAGCAGGAAAAGTTAATGGTTTAAATTAATACACACTGTTTCGACAGGAAAAGCAAAGTTTTCATTTTTAATATTTGTCGCGAAGATTAATAAGCTACAAGAGAAAATAAGCTTTCACATATAAGGTTCATCCTTTTTGCGCGTTTTAAACTTTAAGGCATCACATAAATTTGCCAGTAAAATGTTTAATACCAACATAAATCTCTGATCATCTGCGCTCGAAATTCTTCTAAATGGCTTGTCATCAAAGAGTTGATTTTTAAATGAGAGTCAAACGCTCTGTGATTTAAGAAATTCATCGTACATTCTCGCACATAATTCATCTTGCGCAAAAGGAAATTTACTTTGAAAACAACGCTTTTCAAACCGCAATTCGCAATATTTTCCGAGATCTGTTACAAATAGATTTGTTCCAGCAGTTGCCAGAGAATGCCACATAACAGGCACCCCCACGCTTGCGCAGCTACGATGACGTAGGGAGCCCGTATGTTCATATGAGTAAAACATTTAAAGACCTTGCATTACGTCATAAAAGAAACAAGACATCGGAGGATACTGCACGAAAGTCGGAATTTCTTGAACCATACTGAAATGAATAATTCGCTTCAAAGTGCACATTCGTATGTCCAGATACCCAGAGAACTAGGCCTCGATCTAATATTAACCTTTTCAGTGTGGTTTTCGGGATGTAAATTTTCTTGTAGTACCACTACTGTATTGTCTCATGTTTCTTTCTTTATTATGGCATAATGCCATACGTGGTAGAAGATGAAAACGTGCGCTTGAAATGCAGTGAACAGTTGAAACTAGCCAATAGTGTGGAATAAAACACTTCGTTTGAAACAAACTTGTTGCCTCAGTGGAAAAGATAAATAAAAGCCGAATTTCTTTAGCAAAGTGACAAAAATAACTTAATTGTTCTGCAAGGCGATTATTGCTTGACTTGTCAGAAAGGTGGAAATAAAATCAAATCTCGAACTAACAACACACTGTAGCCTTCGATAATTATGTGGATGTATTTTAATTCACTTGATAGCTCCCAGCCACAGAAATCACTTTTCTTTCCATTTGACGTGAGAGCAGTAAACGAAGAGGAAACAGCAAAATCACTAAATGTAAACACAGATCACATGGATCTACGATCGAGCATTTGAGACAGGATGCAAAAAAATTAAAAAAAAACTTTTCAAAAATGTTCGTTTTGTAGTGCACATCTTTCTGAAGAGTCTGATGCATAAAACATATAAGTTCGAGGAAATGTAAGCCATGTTATTTGGTCTTAAGTGTGCCAAGGGCAGTGCCACGCCTCTTCACACAGCATTCTTCTACCGCACGTCACTATACTTCGCACTGTGGAACTCAAATGTGTATATTTTGTACTGGGTGCCATCAAACTATATTCAGGGCAGTGCAAATTAAAATGTCCTGTGGTTTCTCTCCTGCTCCCAGTCGACCGGTTTGACATCACGCCCCCCCCCCCCCCCTTATATATATTTATATACTCTCACAATTAATAGTGGATGGGATTATTTGTAACCGGAAGAACAAGAGCCCCTCAGAAAATTTGGACTCTTTATTACCTATTAGCTAATAACTTGCTGTTCTGTGTGACACAAAATGAAATACAGGATACACAAAACCAGGTAAGACAAGAGGCAAGCAAGACAGTACACAGTTCTTCAATCCTTAAGTCCAAGCGTTCTTTTTTTTTCCCTCTCTAATCTTGCTACAGCTTTACATGGTGTGCTTTCCTTTCTGCGAAAGAATCTATTAAGTCATCAAAATTCGTCAAACTTTTTGCTACATGAAAAACCTAAATGCCGTTGTCTAATACTGAAAAAGCAGTTAATACAAATAGTACCCAAGACTGGTGTGGTTTCTCGATCTGATTACATCTATTTTGTCACTGCCTGCTACACAAAAGAAAACAGGCCTTTCTAATGTTGCAGCAACTGTAACACACACCAAATAAGGGAGACTGTTTTGCTAATGATGGTCAATTTTATAATACGACAGAATATAATTCGCGAAGTAACAATATGAAATGCCTATTTGGCCTACTACAAGCAAAATGTTTTATGTTAGGAAATGGTTGCACATTTCATTCATACGCTCCAGTTTTTGAAGCACGTGATCTTAAAGTAGTAGTAGTACGAAATGTTTGTATAAATTTGGAATCGTCATATTATTCCATAATTTGTGTGATGTCCCCGTTTCATGTCCTTCCTCGTTGTAACATACTATCTTCTCATCACTAATTCTGTAACTATTGCTATCATTGTCAAAGCTCATTCTCCGGTTAACTCTACTAACCCTGCCAGAATCAACTGTTTAGTTATCCAGCGATTATTCTCCGGTTAGGCGTTATTACGTGTTCGTTCAACGCGTTTTCCGCGCTACTCCCAGAATAGATCTTACGGGCTGCTAGCCGGGAAATGTACAACTTGCCCTTTCTACTGTAGCGATGTGGCCAAAAATTTTCTGTCAAAATTTCATTTTCTTGGATACACCGAGAAGATAATATGTAATCTTTCTTAACTGTTATTCCTGTTAGTCGTTTATTTCCACTCTGGTAGTCTAAATCTATGGACGTAGCTAGTAATTATAACAACGCTGATCATTCGCATACCCAATCAATCTCATAAACAAACAGCATTCACCCGTTCGGCTTTATTCCGGTCAGCTCGTATAGCCCCGTCACCTTTTGTCTGCAGGAAAGTTTATTTCTAGACGCGACGAGGATTCTCCTGGCATGGACATCATGTACACTATACACGCATTCAAAAAGCAACTTATGATTCATTCATAAATCAACTTAGAATGTGTTTAAAAAGCAACAGGGAAGCATTTCAAAATCATTTGAATAATCGATAGGCTAGCGTGCGCTAGATGCTTTGTGAAACAAGGTTTTTTTTCCCCTCAAGAATACGAATTTGCCCCCCTCACCACCGAAATTTCCGCCCGGTTCAGATACCCTGGTTTGCTGCGGACACAACCAACAGCGACATTTCTGTACACAGAAGCGGGAGAAGTTACTACCCATACGCGACTCAACTGCGCATGCGCATGATCCCGCTCGTAACTGCTTAAATGAATAGAATGTAAACAGTTGTGACGTCACGCTCATAGGAGGTAATTTGTAGTCACGAAGGATCGCATAGTCTTCCTAAACCCTTTGACACATTTTGCTGATGGCAAACGCTTGTATGAGCACTGTCTTTATATATACACTCCTGGATATTGAAATAAGAACACCGTGAATTCATTGTCCCAGGAAGGGGAAACTTTATTGACACATTCCTGGGGTCAGATACATCACATGATCACACTGACAGAACCACAGGCACATAGACACAGGCAACAGAGCATGCACAATGTCGGCACTAGTACAGTGTATATCCACCTTTCGCAGCAATGCAGGCTGCTATTCTCCCATGGAGACGATCGTAGAGATGCTGGATGTAGTCCTGTGGAACGGCTTGCCATGCCATTTCCACCTGGCGCCTCAGTTGGACCAGCTTTCGTGCTGGACGTGCAGACCGCGTGAGACGACGCTTCATCCAGTCCCAAACATGCTCAATGGGGGACAGATCCGGAGATCTTGCTGGCCAGGGTAGTTGACTTACACCTTCTAGAGCACGTTGGGTGGCACGGGATACATGCGGACGTGCATTGTCCTGTTGGAACAGCACGTTCCCTTGCCGGTCTAGGAATGGTAGAACGATGGGTTCGATGACGGTTTGGATGTACCGTGCACTATTCAGTGTCCCCTCGACGATCACCAGTGTAGGAGATCGCTCCCCACACCATGTTGCCGGGTGTTGGCCCTGTGTGCCTCGGTCGTATGCAGTCCTGATTGTGGCGCTCACCTGCACGGCGCCAAACACGCATACGACCATCATTGGCACCAAGGTAGAAGCGACTCTCATCGCTGAAGACGACACGTCTCCATTCGTCCCTCCATTCACGCCTGTCGCGACACCACTGGAGGCGGGCTGCACGATGTTGGGGCGTGAGCGGAAGACGGCCTAACGGTGTGCGGGACCGTAGCCCAGCTTCATGGAGACGGTTGCGAATGGTCCTCGCCGATACCCCAGGAGCAACAGTGTCCCTAATTTGCTGGGAAGTGGCGGTGCGGTCCCCTACGGCACTGCGTAGGATCCTACGGTCTTGGCGTGCATCCGTGCGTCGCTGCGGTCCGGTCCCAGGTCGACGGGCACGTGCACCTTCCGCCGACCACTGGCGACAACATCGATGTACTGTGGAGACCTCACGCCCCACGTGTTGAGCAATTCGGCGGTACGTCCACCCGGCCTCCCGCATGCCCACTATACGCCCTCGCTCAAAGTCCGTCAACTGCACATACGGTTCACGTCCACGCTGTCGCGGCATGCTACCAGTGTTAAAGACTGCGATGGAGCTCCGTATGCCACGGCAAACTGGCTGACACTGACGGCGGCGGTGCACAAATGCTGCGCAGCTAGCGCCATTCGACGGCCAACACCGCGGTTCCTGGTGTGTCCGCTGTGCCGTGCGTGTGATCATTGCTTGTACAGCCCTCTCGCAGTGTCCGGAGCAAGTATGGTGGGTCTGACACACCGGTGTCAATGTGTTCTTTTTTCCATTTCCAGGAGTGTATGACGCATTTCCTTTGCAATTTAGGTTTTATTCTCTCGTTCATATTTTGTTGCTGCAGCATTATTCTGCAGTAGCGGGATACAGTAATATCCTTCGTTGGAGTATCGGTTCTTTCCAGTCAAAATTACAAAAAACTAACTGAAAATTAAAACAACGAAAAATTCCCGGAATTCTAAAAAATTCCCGGGTTTTCCCCGGTTTTCTCCCGGATAAAAAAATTCCCGGGTATTTCCCGGATGTCCCGAGTCGTATACACCCTGAAATACCATCGTTGACACAACGAACGTACCATTTGTACTTTATCTTACAAAATTTGAACTGACGGCCATAAACCTCAACGCAAGCATGACATCGCCCAATAAGATTCTGACGCACTCTGACAAACATTCCTTGTGTGTTTCGAAACATATCACAGGCAGCTACAATTCTGGCAACTAATTCGATCTCCGTATCCACTGGGGTCTCGTACACAAGCGACTTTAGATAGCAGCTTAGGAAGCAAATCTGGTCGGTCAATCCACTGTTGGAGCATTCACTGACACAATGTGACCCTTGATGCAAAGTCAGTCACAAGCATTGCACGGACTCGTTTTGGTTGATGTGGGTGTAATTGTTGTTCGTGGAGTACTCGCCAAACGCTAGTATGTGCAGCGCCCATTCCATTTGGTATACGAGTACTTGTAGTGGGGTCCGCTGCATCACCTTCCAGCACATCCTCTTCAAAATCGGAGGTGCGAATGGTCATGTTCCTCTTTCCAATGAACCTGTCTCCCGCATTCGTCGATCGAGAGAAACAACACTCCTCGTGACGGATGATGACTCCTGTTCGGAAATTGTTCTCCGCACAGTCCTTCAGCAAGGAGAGCATTGCAACGTACCCCCCAGAGCATTGCAACGTACTCCCCCATACAGAAGGTACATGTCAGTGAGTTCTGCGAAACTGTACCGGTACTGCTCCATCGTATTGTACTGTACGTTTCTGAACAGCACTGAGTAATCAATGGCTCTGTCGTTCGTTCATAGCACGTTCTGTCATGGGAGACTACGATAACAACAGACCTAGCTACCTTATGGACAAGTAAAGCAAATAAAACCTGGATCATGACTTCCTAGTAATCAGGCTCTGACCTTCTTGCTCATATGTCTAGTCTGCCAATGTTTGTTTCACATACAACATGCCTTATCTGCGTGCAGCAATCGTTCCTCGATATCTGATGATGGGTAAATTCCGAAACGCGCCATATGAGCAATAAAGTCATTCCTAGCCTGATGTTTGACTTTTACAATTGCGATCCAGTCAGCTTGAATGCAGAACTACTGACTGCTTTAATTTCAAGTTTGACGTCGGATAACAAATGACAAAACAAACATTTTATTGCCTGATTTAATTACAAATTAAGTTTTCGGATTTTTTCCAACATTGCTTCTTGCCAAATTTCATGATTCTAGGCCAACGGGAAGTACCATAAAGGTTTTGATGAGTGAGTTTACGATTGTTGAAATATGACAGAAATGGCTTGTATTTCTTCATAACATTAACTCACGAGTTTAAATTTTGGCTCTACAAGGGACCATAGACCCCGTTATGTGACATACATTTCAATTTGATACGTCTACCCTCTCCTGAGAAAAAGGGTTTTCTTCAGTCAGACTGACGGACAACAAAGCCATCCTATAAGGGTTCGTCGGCTGTGTTGGCCGAGCGGTTCTAGGCGCTACAGTCTGGAATTGCGCGACCCCTACGGTCGCAGGTTCGAATCCTGCCTCGGGCATGGATGTGTATGATGTCCTTAAGTTAGTTAGGTTTAAGTAGTTCTAAGTTCTAGGGGACTGATGACCTCAGACGTTAAGTCCCATAGTGCTCAGAGCCATTTGAACCATTTTATAAGGGTTCCGTTTTTACTGTTTGAGGCACAGAAACCTAAATGGCGTAAATAATACATAAATATCCAGAACGGTCATTCCACTTTATCCGTGGGCTGCACCGTTTTGTTTTGGCTCATCTTAAGGCGCGCTGCAGAGGTTCGAATGCGTACTAGATTGGTTGGTTGATTTGGGGGAGGGGACCAAACAGCGAGGTCATAGGTCCCGTCGCATTAGGGAAGGACAGGGAGGGAAGTGGGCCGTACCCTTTCAAAGGAACCATCCCTGCATTTGCCTGAAGCGGTTTAGGGAAATCAAGGAAAACTAAATCAGGACGGGCACAGGCGGGTTCGAACCGTGGACCTCCCGTATGCGAGTCCAGTGTGCTAACCACTGCGCCATCTCTCTCGGCGGGTACTAGGACTGTAGACAAATGGTTCAAATGGCTCTGAGCACTACGGGACAACAGCTAAGGTCATCAGTCCCATAAACTTAGAACTACTGAAACCTAACTAACCTAAGGACATCACACACATCCATGCCCGAGGCAGGATTCGAACCTGCGACCGTAGCAGCCGCGTGGTTCCGGACTGAACCGCTCGGCCACCGCGGCCGGCGACTACAGACATATAGGCATACCTGCAAACAAACCAAAAATTAAATGCAAAACTTTATTTTTTACTTGATAATTATATTTTCATGACTGCACTGCGCACTGCATTGATCAATACCCCACGGACTATCTTGGATACAGCTATGTCAGAAGTACCAAACTCACTTTGTAATCCGCAGA
The DNA here is from genome assembly GCF_023898315.1 of Schistocerca nitens. NCBI lineage: Eukaryota > Metazoa > Arthropoda > Insecta > Orthoptera > Acrididae > Schistocerca > Schistocerca nitens. The sequence goes on from NC_064623.1 coordinate 204,537,363, forward strand.
GAACTCTGCAGGAAATTAAAGGGATGTAAGAACAACGTTGTCGAGATAATAATGAAATGCAGCCAGTCCTACCCCGATACAGCGATAACAACGGAAAAGAATTTTCGTCAGAGGCTAACGGGGTGGAATGAAAGAGCTATTAAGAAATACAGCGAGCGCAGCTCAGTGTAAAACATTCCGCAGGGAAACTTCTCGTCGGCAGAAAAGCGAGGGCAAACGGCTGCCCTCCATCGCTCCCCTCGGAGCTCAAGTCAGCTGTTAATCGGCAAACGACGTGAAACACAAACACCGGCGAGCCCGGGACCCGCACACAATTAACAAACGCTACCGGTGGAAAGAACCCACTTAAAAATTCGCGACCGACAAGAGTAAAAGCCGGAGTAAAAATCGAGAAAGAGTGGAGGGGGGAGGGGGGGGGGCGGGCACGGAGCCGCCGCGCCGGCTGCAGGATTGAAAAAGTTGGCCAGTGCGTCTGGCTGTGGTGGTGAGAGGAGTGGAGGATGGTTGGGAGGGGGGAGGGTGGCGGGTGGAGAGCGACCGGGCCGCAGGGGAGCCCCCCGGGACAGGGGGCCCCACGGCCAGGCCTGCCAACGTACCGGCAAGCAGCGAGCGATCGCGACGAGCGCGCCAGAAGTTGGTCCCGGGCCGGCAGCTAGAGCCGTTCGTTCGCAAATCCATTTAGAAGACTCCTCCGAAACTGGCCCGTCTCCGGCAGAGTCCACCCCAGCAGACTATTATACCCGCCAAGTATTCTGCGAAACTAGGCACCAGTGGGAGGCGGGGGCGGGGGGGGGGGGGGGGAGGAGAAGGAGGATATAGGGAAGGGATTCAAAGAAAGTTGCTGCCGTGCTTCTCTCCAATGGCTATACTCTGCCTCTAGAGGCAAAAGTGCTAATACCGACTGCCCCAGGGATATTACGGAAGAAACACAGTTAGCATCCTTCACAATAATAGAATTGAGAACTAAAATTTTTCTTAATAACTAATTGATTTGCACAATTATCGCTGCTGCTGCGTTCAGGTCCTTATGACCCAGAAAGGAGTTTCTTCTTCCATAATACTTTAGCCGGCCTTGTGACCGAGCGGTTCTAGGCCTAAGTTCTAGGGGACGGATGACCTCAGAAGTTAAGTCCCATAGTGCTCAGAGCCATCTGAACCATAATACCTTCATTTTTAATCTCTGATGACTTTCTATTGCTATTTATTTAACAACGTTAAGAGTCAAATACAAACCACACTGGAAAACTGCGTATAGCACTAGGTTCCTCACAACCTTAGTTATGTACCTCGATAATAATTTTATGTGCAAAATAGTCTGTTTCAAGTCTTTCCTATTGGACACCTCTTCGGCGACTTATGTTTCCCTGACGTATGCCAGTTATCCAGCTAGGAAAGCAGAACGTACTGTTCAATGTGGAATCAGACACAAGTGTTCTTTCTAGCGACTCTTTCTGTTTCCTGCCATGTGAGTTATCGCTGGACCATCAGGCCTGGCATATACCGGGTGATCAAAAAGTCAGTATAAACCACGCAATAATGTAGGTAGAGAGGTAAAACTTGACACACATGCTTGGAATGACATGGGGTTTTATTAGAACAAAAAAAAAAGTATTGCTAGACGGGTGAAAGATCTCTTGCGCGTGTCGTTTGGTGATGAGCGTGTGCTCAGCCGCCACCTCCCAGGTCCCCAGACCTCAGTCCGTGAGATTATTGGCTTTGCGGTTACCTGAACTCGCACGTGTATCGTGATCGACCGACATCTCTAGGGATGCTGACAGACAACATCCGACGCCAATGCCTCACCGTAACTCTGGACATGCTTTACAGTGCTGTTCACAACATTATTCCTTGACTACAGCTATTGTTGAGGAACGATGGTGGACATATCGAGCATTTCCTGTAAAGAACATCATCTTTGCTTTGTCTTACTTTGTTATGCTAATTATTGCTATTCTGATCAGATGAAGCGCCATTGTCGGACATTTTTTGAACTTTTGTACGTATTTTTTTTTATTTTGGTTCTAATAAAACCCCATGTCATTCTAAGCATGTGTGTCAATTTGTATCCTCTATCTACATTATTCCGTGATTTACTCAGTTTTCAAATTTATACTGACTTTTTGATCACCCGGTATATAACATACTTCATCTACAGGTTTTGATGAGCGAGTTTAATAATATCGAAATACGTGACATAAATCTTTTGCCTCGATTGACTTAGAAGCTTATATTTTTCACACCGCCAAGGGATCTTAGACTTTAATACGTAACATAAATTTTAAGGTAATACCTGTACACGTTCCTGAGAAAAAGGCATCTTAGCAGTCGGACGGACAGAGAGAGACGTACAACAAAGTAATCCTATAAGCCATGACCGGCCACGGTGAGCCAAACTTCACGCAGGACGAATGTGAAGCCTGTGTGCGGTCCAGGGCTTGGCAAGAATGCAGCATGTGAAGAAATTGATGGTACAACGGCAAAATGTATGAAGTTGTGCGTACTGTCAGTTGCAAACAGTTTTCGATGGAAATGAATGAAGAATATACAGACTTTATGTATTACTGAATATATATTGGTTAAGACAAGGGACACTCCTGGAACGATTTTTGGATTTAAAACTGGCTGTTGTTCAATTTATGTAGGAAAAAAGTGTGCAGAAAGGAAACTTAGAACATCTGAAATGGAAGGCAGGTCTCGCATTTTAAGTGGACGTGACTGCACATTGCCCTCTGTAAGACGTTAGAAGGTGAGAAACAATTTCTTTCTGATTTGATGGAGATGCATTTCAAAACAAAATCATGCTGCAGAAATGCATTCTGAAAAACAGTCCAGTTCCCCAAGCTCACTGGTGTTAGATAGAAAACGCGAGGTTTGAGGAATTCGCTGTGGCCTGGAACGAATTATAAGGATAGCTTGGTAAATGTTTTGAGGACACTGAAATGAAATGTTGTATGTCGAGGGCCTCACAGCGGGTAGACCTGACCGCCTCGTGCAGGCCACTTCGGCGACTTGCGCATCGATGAGGGCGAAAGGATAACGACGACGACGACGACACAAACAACCAGTCCCTGAGCGGAGAAAATCTCCAACCACGACAGGAATCGAACCCGGGCCCCCGACATGACAAGCCGGCGCGCTGTCCACTCACAATCTTACATCTGTTTCCGAGCTGTTTTCGAGACCGATCACTGTTTCAGTACAAAGCGCTCCTGTGCATGTGAAAAAGTAACTGATTGGTTGCATGGGGGCTTAATTAAAATAGAATGCAAATAATTTTAATTTTTTGTTTTAGTAGCTGTCTGTCCGATTACGAAGTCTCGTAAACGGTTGGCCCTGACTAGTATTATTACGCTATCTGACTGCATAGAACAATAACAAAGAATGAAATGGAAATTTTCATTAACACAATTAATTAATTAAGTCCCCAGCAACTATAAAACCTACGAAACCAAAGCACAAGTATAACTGTTCTGTGTGTGGAAGTATGACTCAACGTACGCATCTGGCACGGTTCTTCTTCAATAACACAAGAAATTTTAAATAACATTTATACTGAATTAATTAAAGAAAATAGAAATACCATAATTACTCAAGAGAACCAGAATTACACTCTAATACAAGAACACAAGCCAGATGCTTTGTTGACTGAACCTGTAATGACACATTATTCAGGACATTGAAATAATGAGAAAGAAAAGAAAAGTAGTTTGTTACCTTAATTTATATTGATGAAAAGGACTCTAGACATTACAATCTCTCCACACCGACTCGCTACTATCACATCTCGACAAGAACTTTTCAGTATCACATCTCAGCAAGCACTGCCTACTAGCTCATCTCAACAAACACTCCTCACTACGACATCTCAGCACTGACTAACACGAGTTCTCCCAAAGCAAAATGGTTCAAATGGCTCTGAGCACTATGGGACTCAACTGCTGAGGTCATTAGTCCCCTAGAACTTAGAACTAGTTAAACCTAACTAACCTAAGAACATCACACACATCCATGCCCGAGGCAGGATTCGAACCTGCGAACGTAGCGCAAGAATTAGGTCAAATTACACTTGAAGCACATGTTGTTATTATTGTCGGGTCTGTATACATCGTATGGTGAATCAACAAAGCCGCTAAGGAATCCAGAAGCAGCTTTCTTGCCGCTTATGTCACAGAAACGATTATGCTGCATCTTGCGTGTGTTATGCTTCACTGACAAGTCTGATCAAAGGGCAGAAAGAGCAAATGACACGTCAGTTCCCATAAAAGTTCTGTGGGACAAGTGGATAGAAATACTTTGGAAACGACATAACCTTGGCACAAATGTTGGCTGTAGTTGAGCGCAAAGAGCCTGAATCTAAAATTATAACTTTTGATCATTTACAGACATTGTGGCATTAAATACCATTCGGGTCGTTATGTTTACTGCTCTTTTTAGGAAAAGAGCGAGGTTGATTATGTCTCGCAATCTTATGGGAAGGATATTTGGAAAGTAAGGTCCGATCGGTCGTTAAGTGAAACCACTGTAAAATCCTAAAATGGTCCATTTGCAACAATTACCTTCAGCTTCGAGCTACTTCTCTACATAGTCGTCGCTCCGACTTAAGACATCTGCCACAGCGTCCTATCAACTTCCTGTCACCCTCGCCACAGAATGCAGACGCCTGTGTTTTCCACCAATTCTCTACGCTGCATCTCGCTGTCTGTCTTTATAGCCAGCGGTTCATTTGCGCGGAGATGAAAGTCAAAGACAGTCACGTCCAGGATGTATGGTGGGTGATCAAACACTTGCCAGCCAAAACGCTGCAGAAGCATCTTTACTGTCGCTGCAGGGTGTGGTTGAAAACTGTCATGATGAAGGACACGCATATGTGCTGCATGAGATCAAGCGAAATCTCCCGCCAGGCCCTCACGCTCCGCGGCAGGCGCTGTGTTCTAGGCATTTTTACGTGCTAACTGTGCGCTCAGAACTGAGAAGAGCAATGTGGCGCGACCGACTGGAATACTAGAGACCCTACCCAACACTTCTGTGCAAAGCTTCATGGGATTTGCACTGTCGTTTCCATTTCGAACCCGATCGGATCTTATTTTCCGAATGTCCCTCGTATGAGATTCCACTCCTAGCCGTATTCTGAAGGTTTCACACCCACCGTATTTTGCTTCCATATAGTGAGCCACTTGTGTACACGGGTTGCCCAGATAGTACTGCATCGCATTTTTTTTTTCTGAACCGAAAACAATGCTACGAATTCGAAACGTTACGTATGAATTATTTGAAACCTCCTGAGTGAGCGCCCCAAGTTTCCGTCACTTCCGACAGATAGCGTAGCTGCAGGACAGTTTCAAAATGGCGTCTGTAGGTCATGCATGTTACGAGTAACGTGCTGTCACTGAATTTCCCGCTGCAGAGAAAGAAACTGTGGGGAATATTTACAAATGCTTGTGCAAAGTCTACGGAGCATCTGCTGTCGAAAGAAGTACAGTCAGCCGCTGGGCACGGAGGGTGAGATCATAAGAAGACGGTTTCACGGATCTTCACGATTTGCAACGGTCGGCAAGACGGCTGTTACACCTGACATGTCGCAGCTCCCAGTTGTTTGGGCCATTAAAGGCTGCCATTCTTGGAAGACATTTTGAGGACAATGAGATGGTGATTAACACAGTGCAGCAGTGGCTCCGCCACCAGGACAAGGATTGGTTGCAACATTTATTCACGCCTTTGCTTCGCGCTGCTGGAAGGCCATAGAACGGGATGGAGATTACGTGGAAACACAATTCTTTCGTGTGCGTAGTTCTCATTACGTACAATACAAAATTGTTGAAGAAAAAAATCTGGTGCATTACTTTCAAGTCAACCCTCGTACTATGTTCGGTTGAAATTTTCCTCTAGAATTGCATAGCTACGTTTACTTGTCACAGTTTATTGTATTTGACGATGAAAATAAACTATAATACGGCGTACATAAGTTGCACCTGCTGGGTAAAGAATATATATGATCAAAAGTATCCGGACACATGGCTGAAATTACTTATAAGTTCGTGGCGCCCTCCATCGGTAATGCTGGAATTCAGTATGGTATTGGCCCACCCTTAGCCCTGAAGACAGCTTTCACTCTTGCAGGCATACGTTCAATCAGGTGCTGGAACGTTTTTGTTGAATGGTAGTCCATTTTTCACCGAGGGCTACCCTGGAGAAAGGTATCGATGTCGGTCGGTGTGGCCTGGCACGAAGTCGGCGTTCTGAATCATCCCAAATGTGTTCTACAGGATTCAGGTCAGGAGTCTGTGCAGGCCAATCCATTACAGGGATGTTATTGTCGTGTAACGACTCCGCAACAGGCCGTGCAATATGAACAGGTGCTCTATCGTGTTGAAAGATGCAATCGCCATCCCCGAATTGCTCTTCTACTGTGTGAAACAAGGAGGTGCTTGAAACATCAATGTAGGCCGGTGCTGTAATAGTGCACGCAAAACAACAAGGAGAGCAAGCCTCCGAATTTTACTGTTAGCACTACACACGCTCGCAGATGAAGTTCACCTGACATTCGCCATACCCACACCCTGCCATCGGATCGCCACACTGTGTACCGTGATTTGTCACTCCACACAACGTTTTTCCACGGTTTTACGCTCCTTACACCAAGCGAGACGTCGTTTGGCTTTTACCGGCGTGATGTGTGGCTTATGAGCAGCCGCTCGACCATGAAATCCAAGTTTTCTCACCTCCAGCCTATCATAGTACTTGTAGTGGATCCTGATGCAGTTTGGAATTCCTGTGTGATGGTCTGGATAGATGCCTGCTTATTATGCATTACGACCCTCTTCAACTGTCGGCGGTCTCTGTCAGTCAACAGACGAGATCGACCTGTAGGCTTTTGTGCTGTATGTGTCCCTTCACGTTTCCACTTCACTATCATATCGTAAACAGTGAAACTAGGCATGTTTAGGAGTGTGGAAACCTCGCTTACAGACGTTCGACACAATTGACATCCAATCACCTCACCACGTTCGAAGTCCGTGAGTTCCGCGGGGCGCCCCGTTCTGCTTTCTCATGCTGTCACCTAAAATGGAATACTTATGTTTTTGGGGGTGTCCAGATACTTTTGATCTAGTAGTGTAGTATGGAAATCTCAATTAGCAAATCCAAGATAATGCTTTTTAAAGTACTCGAGCTAATCAAAAATTGTTAAAGATAATAGAATATGTGTGACAGTTTTGATTACTTATAAAGAAAATAAGTTACCAGCAGAACAGAGATATAGACAACAAGCTTCATCAGTTTCAGCATATACGTAGCACTATTAAAAGAACCTTAAAGAGCTGTGTCAGAAAGTAAGCAAAATAATTTTTATAAAACTATAGCTGTCGCGTCTCTGCCGCACGGAGGTAGAAGAACTGCACGTCGAAGGGATAATCAACTTCTTCTTTTTCTTAAGCCTTTCTCTCGAACCGGTGAAGGGTTTCATTATTATCAAGGGATCCTGCATGGTTAGTTTAAGTGATGGCCGCATGCTCTTTTCTGCGTGGAGGCACAGTCCGAGAGGAAGAAGAGAACCTGGCAGCCCCAAAATGAGACATGCCCGACGAAAACTTTTGTACACGGAACAGTCAGTAAGTTAATCTCTGGCTGTGAAGATGATCATGAAATGAAAACTCAAGTAAGAGAAAAGCAAGCGGTGTTCGAATCTGGCGTCCCATTAACGATGAGGCGTTCACACAAAAGGAAGGAAAATTAGCGTTTAACCTGTCGTTGAAAATAGTCATCAGGGACGGAGTAATGACTCAGACTGGAGGAAAAACACTGCCGTTTTTTCCGGAATTTGCCTTGAGCGAATTACGAAAACCACAGGATGGACAAATAGGACTTTCCGCCATCGAATTCTTCAGCGCAAATCCAGTGAAGAGCACAGGAGACAAAGTGTGATCTCTGTTTTATTATGGATGTGCCAAGAATTCTGCAGCGCCCTTTTCGAAACAACCACCCTCCTCCTCGCCTGAAATGATTTGGGAAACCATAGAATCCGCAAATCAGATTGTGTGACCTGAGACTTCGAGCGTTGTGCTACTGAATGATAATTCGAAATCTCGTTGAATCGCCGGATCACGAAGAGGCAGATAATCCGGGAAGGTTCCACGAGTAAATTTCTTAGAGAATGGCTACCTTCGTCTTTATTTTTTAATAAAAATGGTTCAAATGGCTCTAAGCACTATGGGACTTAACATCTGTGGTCATCATTCTCCTAGACTTAGAACTACTTAAACCTAACTACCCTAATGACATCACACACATCCATGCCAGAGGCAGGATTCGAACCTGCGACCGTAACAGGAGCGCGGTTCCGGACTGAATCGCCTAGAATCGCTCGGTCACAGCAGCCGGCTGTTTTTTAATAGTTCGGCACCATACAGAGGTTTCTGTTAACGTTCCGAAAGCGTAAATTTCAAGAGGGGTCCAGCAATCTTCTGGAGGGGGAATCTTCTGAGCGCTACAGATGCTCCTTGTTTCTCTTCAGACTTCTTTAAAAGGGGACGTAACTTGCCCCTGTGTTGGCACATTCCTCAGCAGCTTCTGGACGTCGAGTCTGGACAACTTAGATAATTAATTAGTTACATGTTACATAGATCACTTGAACGATTCTTTTCTCAAAATGATGTCGAACGAATCAGTTTATAGAATATCTATACGTCATTAGTGTTAACATTAATGAACATTTTCTTGAGTCCTACTCATGCCACTACACTTAAAAACTTGGTGCTTTTCTTCTCTTCACACTACCAGTTTTTAAATAGTAATTTGTCCATGGAGTAGAAGGAGTAGTCCAGGAGAAACGATTTTAGGTTAGATTTAACGTTTGCTTTGCTGCCAGGTAGACATTTTATGACATCGGAAAAATGATCAAAAATTTTTGTTGCTGCACATTAAACTCCTTTCTGAACCACCAACAGCTTTAAAAATGAGTATATAAGGTTATTTTTCCGTTAGTGTAGTAAGTATGGAAATCATTATTCTTCTCAAATTGTGACGGATTATTTATGAAGAATGATTCATGTGCTGTGATGGTGCAGTTAAAATGCCCAACCCCTTGTAGGGGTACTTACATGGCGACCACAAGTGATCACAACATACTACTCTTACTGCTCCGTCTTGTGCAATCATTACATCTAAGTGATTTAATCGTATAGGTAGGGACCCCCGTCGGGCAGACCACTCGCCGGGTGCCGGCCTTTCAATTTGACGCCACTTCGGCGACCTGCAGTCGATGAGGATGATGGTGAGGACAGCGCAACACCCAGTCCCTGGGCGGAGAAAATTCTCCGACCCAGTCGGGAATCGAACCGGGCCCAGAGGACTGACAATCCGTCACGCTGATCATTCAGCTGCCGGGAGCGGACATCTAAGTGATGAGTTTACCCCATAAAATTATTCCACAGGACGTTACTGCGAGGAAATACGCATAATATGTCAGCACGTTGATCCCTTTGTTTCCAAGATCAGCAGTTGTACGAAGAGCAGAAGTAAGTCAACTCTTTGAGAAGTTCAGAATGTGCTTCTTCCAGTTCAACTTTTCATGAATATATACACCCAAAACTGTGGGGGCACTCTACCCCGTTTGCTGATACCTGTTCCTGAGCTACAGCAGTTGCTTCAATCTTGTTGTAGAGAATTGAATCAAGAGTTTTTCTTCTTTCTTTTTTTCCAAAATTAAGATAGAGCCCGATTTCAGAGAACCACTTAATAACTGTTTCATTTAGTATCTCTTCCGTCACTTTCCCTCTAACGAGATTTATTACAACACTACTCTGCAAAAGTTACCAGTTCTGATTGTTGAATTCCCTATATTACTTGTCATATATATATATATATATATATATATATATATATATATATATATATATATATATATATATATATATATGGAATAGAGACTGACTCAAAATTAAACCCTGTGGGTCTACATAGGTGATTTTTTTTCCCCAGTCACTAAAATTTTTACCTTTCAAATTTCAACACAGTATGAATTACACAGCAAAACTTTTGCATTGTGTTGCGTGTGATTCAATTCTGTGTAAGGGAATTTCCATAAAAGAAGTTGGAAAGAAAATACGACACGCCCTTATCACTCCACACATCTTATCTTCAATGAGTCAGGCCATGAAAGTATGCCGAGTCATACACTGATATAGGAAACTCTCTCCAACAGTTTGTGCTATTTATGGTTCAAATAGCTCTGATCACTATGGGACTTAACATCTGAGGTCATCTGAGGACATCACACACATCCATGCCCGCTGCAGGATTCGAACCTGTGACCGTAGCGGTCGCGCGGTTCCAGACTGTAGCGCCTAGAACCGCTCGGCCACACCGGCCGGGGTGCTTTTTATGCTTCCACTGTGCTAATAAATATTCTCTCCTCTTCTTAGCGCTCACAAAAAAACGTTCATCTGATATATTACGCTACTTTCTTACGACCGTAAAAAAGGGAATGGAGAGATTAATTTATAATGTGCGCTAAAGCAAGTCGGTATCGTACAGGGGCATTTTCTTAGGCGAGCCCTCCTTTGAAGAGAGGCGGAAATAATTTTAAAAGGAAGCGAATGGCTCCGAGAGGAAAAGGAAATCTAATTGGCGTCGCGGGGGAAGTTTGGCGAGACGTTTTTTTGCCGGTCGGTCTCCTTAAAGCGCGTCGGAGCGACTCCGTGTTCCGTTTGAGGCGAAGACTCGCACTGCAGGGGGTGGGGGAGACGGACAGGGCGTAAGCCCCGGCAGAAGGCGCTTTACTGCTGCAATATAGACCGCCCGCCTCGCCTGCTTGCCAGTCTTCCCCAGTCTGGAGCTGAGAAACGGAATTACGGGCGCCAGCTGTCGGGCTGGCCCGGCAGCCGACGTATTTTCAACAGAATTTATTTCTCCGCGGGCGCTGCTGCGTTACTCGCTGACGCGTCTGTCTCACTTTATTTACGTTTAGTGTAAGGGGCGTATTTCCTACGAGAAAAGTCATTACCCTAGGTCGTGGAGATACCGGCATACTCCGCAGCGCAGGCCGCTAATGCCCGTTGGTGGGGTGACGGTCGAGTCGCATCGTCCGCGCAGAATGCCGAGACCGATAGGTGAGAAGACGTCAGCGCAAGCGTGGGGGTACTGTGGGGCGCCGGCCGCGGTGGTCTAGCGGTTCTAGGCGCGCAGTCAGGAACCGCGCGACTGCTACGGTCGCGGGTTCGAATCCTGCCTCAGGCACGGATGTGTGTGATGTCCTTAGGTTAGTTAGGTTTAAGTAGTTCTAAGTTCTAGGGGACCGATGACCACAGATGTTAAGTCCCATAGTGCTCAGAGCCATTTCACTGTGGGGCTACTGGCAGGCGTTGTAGGGGAAGCGCAGTTCTAAACTGAAGTCTGTGCTGCTGTGGTGTACGGGAAGGTGTCGTCGTTGAGTGACTGTAGGACGATACAAGAAGACTTGGACAGGATTTGTGATTGGTGTAAAGAATGGCAGCTAACTCTAAATACAGATAAATGTACATTAATGCATATGAATAGGAAAAAGAAACCCGTAGTGTTTGAGTACTCCATTAGTAGCGTAGCGCTTGACACAGTCACGTCGATTAAATATTTGGGCGTAACATTGCAGAGCGATATGAAGTGGCACAAGCATGTAATGGTAGCTGTGGGGAAGGCGGATAGTCGTCTTCGGTTCATTGGGAGAATTTTGGGAATACGACATATTCTTGAGTACTGCTCGAGCGTTTGGGATCCCTATCAGGTCGGATTGAGGGAAGACATAGAAGCAATTCAGAGGCGGGCTGCTAGATTTGTTACTGGTAGGTTTGATCATCACGCGAGTGTTACGGAAATGCTTCATGAACTCGGGTGGGAGTCTCTGGAGGAAAGGAGGCATTCTTTACGTGAATCGCTACTGAGGAAATTTAGAGAACCAGCATTTGAGGTTGACTGCAGTACAATTTTGCTGCCGCCAACTTATATTTCGTGGAAAGACCACAAAGATAAGATAAGAGAGATTAGGGCTCGTACAGAGGCATATAGGCAGTCATTTTTCCCTCGTTCTGTTTGGGAGTGGAACAGGGAGAGAAGATGCTAGTTGTGGTACGAGGCACCCTCCGCCACACACCGTATGGTGGATTGCGGAGTATGTATGAAGATGAAGATGTAGATTTTTTGTGAATATTAAATGGGGCCCTTCATGTCCACACCTGCAGCCTTTGGTTAGTATCTAAAAATAATTCCGCGGAAAATGCAGCGGTTTATTTTCGCCTGGCTTGCTAACCAGAGAAGCGTCATGAGTGGCGAATTTTGAGTAAAACCCACACATTTATCTGCTTGCCATGTTAAAATCTGCTTCCCAAATCACAGAGGAGTATACACAGTCATACCTCACCAACATGTTGTGCAGACACAATTACAAGAGAATTCTAAATTATTAAGCTTATTGCGTAAGGAACCGAGGTAACGTAAGGTCAGTAGCTTATGAAAAAGTGCATCTTCAGAACAAAAAAGTGTAATCCCTTCACTTATGTTATTCCAAAACCCACAGCATTTCTCATCTAACCAGCTATCAAAAATGGCTCTGAGCACTATGGGACTTAACTTCTGAGGTCATTAGTCCCCTAGAACTTAGAACTAGTTAAACCTAACTAACCTAAGGACATCACTCACACCCATGCCCGAGGCAGGATTCGAACCTGCGACCGTAGCGGTCGCGCGGTTCCAGACTGCAGCGCCTTTAACCGCACGGCCACTTCGGCCGGCCAAATGAGTGTGCTACATCAGATCATTCTTCTCGAGAGTACTGATAGATAGATACCTCTTCAGATGTCTAAAGAAAAAATTCAACATTCCATATGCAACAATATATTATGTAATACGGACCAAACGCAAAATCATAGCGACTTCTATTTCTCATTGCAAGCTTTTCCAGATTCCGCGTAGTGTTTTGCTTCCACGTAAATATCACTATAACTGTGACCATTAATGAAATGATGGGCACATCATCACAAACCAGACGGTTTCCGTAAAATCGTTTAAGAAATATTTCAGGGCGCGCGCCTCGATTATGTCATCGCTGATCAGCCGAAAGGTGAAAAACACTTGTCGGCCTCCCCTTCCGAACAAACGAATGAACTCGCCCACAGCTTTGGACGAAAACTGATCAACGAGCATCGGCAACCGTATCCTACGTGGACTGTACTTACCAGTTCTAATCCTGGTGATGGAAGAAATTTACATCGCTAATAGCACTTTAAATGAGCCACAATGGTTCTTTTGAAATGCTGTAGGTGGTATACATGGTGTAGCGAGTGTGCGTGCAGACAGTTTTATAGGTGACTGAAGACGGTGTACTCAACAACTTTACATCAGTGTTTATGTGATTTGCGGAGTAATAATTATAGCTATGACAAACCATATGTTTTTATATTAAAAAACTAAAAACCCGCCTCGATTGCGAAAAAAGCACCTAGTGTTAACCTAGGTTTCGGCGTAGATAACTACACCTTCTTCAGATCAACAATAAAACCCACAAGTGCCTAAGAGGACCTTTGTCAATGATTAAAAGAACACCATAGCTATACATTTATAAACGAAAAAAAAGGAAAACACAAACAGTACATCTGTACAAAGTCAAAACCACTACTTAATGGTGTACGCTCCACATCACACCGGCCTATGTTCGATGGGCCATGACCCGCCATAAACATGGCTCACAAGGATATGTTCCCTGCGGTGCAATCAACGTTTTGAAATCAAACATTCGATGATGTAGGTTAAGGCCCCAGTTATTACACCCTCCAGCCATTCACCCTGATGGGCCGCCATTTGCAAGTAATTGACGAAAAAAAATTTCGAAATTTTGTGTGACAGTGAATATCATTAAAAAAGCTGGATGAAATAGTTTGATTGTGTGGTGTAATCAGTAGGCTAATAGTTCCACATGTAAGAGGTTGTGTGTTTGAGACTCGTAAGCTACAGTTACCAAACTGAGTTTTCGTTTCTATTCCTTTGTCACAGTATTTTAATCACCACGAGAATTTTTTCATTTGTTTCATTTTTCCTTTATATCATTATTTTCTCCAAATGGAATTTTTTTGAACTCAAATTTTTATTATATTTATATCATGTAATATTCAATTACTTGAAAATTCCCACGTGTCAGTTAAACAAACAAAGGGCCAATAATCTATTTACTGATTGTGCAGTGGTGTGAAAAATGTATATTTTTTTTACCAGATATGCAAAACGTTGTGTGAAGTGACGAATCACGGAAGACAATGTGGCGATCCGGTGGCAGGGTGTCGGTATGGCGAATGCCCGGTGAAGGTCATCTGCCAGCGTGTGTAGTGCCAACAGTAAAATTCGGAGGCGGTGGTGTTATGGTGTGGTCGTGTTTTTCATGGAAGTCACTCCTTGTTGTTTTGCGTAGCACTATCACAGTAGAGGCCTACACTGATGTTTTAAGCACTTTCTTGCTTCCCACTGTTGAAGAGCAATTCGGGGGTGGTGACTGCATCTTTCAACACTATCGAGCACCTGCTCACAATGCACGGCCTGTGACGGTGTGGTTACACGACAATAACATCCCCGTAATGGACTGGCCTGCACAGAGTTCTGACCTGAATCCTGTAGAACACCTTTGGGATGTTTTGGAACGCCGACTTCGTGCCAGGCATCACCAACAGACACCGATACCTCTCGTCATTGTAGCAGTCCGTGAAGAATGGGCTGCCATTCCCCAAGAAACGTTCCACCACCTGATTGAACGTATGCGTGGGAGAGTGGAAGCTGTCATCAAGTCTAACGGTATGCCAACAGAATATTGATTTTCAGCTTTCCAGCATTACAGATGGAAGGCGCCTCGAACTTGCACGTAATTTTCAGCCAGGTGGCCGGGTACTTTTGATCACATAGTGTATAAAGACATCCGCACTTATCCCGTTACACTTTGTGAAACTGGTACTAAGCGCTCCTAGTGAATCTACCCAGCTGACGAAGTCATGGCAGTGTGAAATGGTGTGTACGTGCCGACGGGTTTCATGACGTCAGCACAATACGACAGTTTGACATGGAGAGGTGACAAAAAAGAAGTGTGGAGTTCAGAGGTGCATCTGACCACACCGTGAGAGAAGGTTCCCGATTTGTTGGTGTGTCAACGTCGACTGTACCCGCTGCCTACAAAGAGTAGAGTACCACCTGCCGCTGTATGCAATTGTGTAAGAGCAGTGACCATAGGAGACGAGTTCATTGCCTTGTCAATGGCAATGGCGAATGGCGATCATTGTCACAAATGGTCTAATAAAGCCATGAGGCGACGAAAACCAAATGCAGAATAATTTACAGCACATTGTCTGGTGTCAAAATATGGAAACACCGCGAAAAACGCACGACTGAACATAAATGAAGAAAGTAAAAATGGTTAAAATGGCTCTGAGCACTATGGGACGTAACTGCTGTGGTCATCAGTCCCCTAGAACTTAGAACTACTTAAACCTAACTAACCTAAGGACATCATACACATCCATGCCCGAGGCAGGATTCGAACCTGCGACGTAGCGGCCGCGCGGTTCCAGACTGTAGCGCCTAGAACCGCTCGGCCACCTCGGCCGGCGAAGAAAGTAACCAAGTCAGCAGGTTGCCGCTGTTGCATCTGAACACGAGCGTTAACTCTACGATGTACTCAATACGTTCCAAGTGCCACTCGCGGTCACATCAACGTTCTGCGTAGTTGTGGATGCATTATGTAGAAGCCAAGTGAATCCGACCGTGGGGAAATGTTTGGTTCTCGTATGGTCGGTGCTTCCATAACCGAGGCAGGCTGTCTGTGGTGATTCAAGACGCATCATAACGAAGACTTATCTCGTAAACAGGGAAAGTGTCACAGCGCGGCCGAAACTGTGGACTGAATGATAGTGACAAATGCTAGCTGAAAAGGATTGTGACGAAAAATAAGAGGACGACAGCTGTAAAAGTCACTGCGGACTGAATGTCGCACTCGCGAACCCTGTCACCACCAAAACTACACGAAAAGAGCTCCAAAAGCACTCATCAGAGATGCAAATGGCGGTAACGAGTACCGAAGTCGTACAGTTTGGACTATGGAGGAATGGAACAAAGTCATTTCGTCGTAGGAGTCTTGTTGCTCACACCAGTTCCCGTCAGATCACCGAAGTTGAGCGCTATCGGGCTGGGCTGGCACTTGTATGGGTGACCATCCGGTCTGCCGAGCGCTGTTGGCAAGCGGGGTGCACTCAGCCCTTGTGAGACAAACTGAGGAGCTGCCAGATTGAGGAGTAGCGGCTCCGGTCTCAGAATCTGACATGCCCCTCCACATCCGCATCCGGTGACGCCTGTCGGCTGAGGATGACACGGCGGCCGTTCGGTACCGTTGGCATTTCATGGCCTGTTCCGGAGGAGTTTGGTTTTTTTAGTCTTGTTGCTCACTGTTTACAGCTGTAGCCGAGTTCACGTCGGAAGACTGAAATTTTCTTGCATGTCTGGCTGAACGGTCATGTATGAAGGGCTTATTTCAATAGTGTTACGAGTCCATTTTTGTTCATTCTGAGATACAGGGTCCTAAAGTTAAATGAGCGCTGAAAAATGCAGTTCAGATACAAGAAATATTCAAGCATATAGCTTCTTGCTAGAGATGAACCTTTCTTTCTGTTTGTTTCTACCATTAATTTCAGAAGCATCATAGACAGAAAAGTGGAGGTAATGGCGTTGAACCACTATTGAAATAAGCCCTTCATATAACTATCACAGCTGATGCAAAAATATTCGCATTATTTCGAACAAAGAGTGAAACAAGGCGGGGTTGAGTTATGAATTGGGCAGTCATGTTGTGGTATTCTATGGGCCCACGGTCACTCTGCAAGGTCGCAATACTGCCAAGAATTATGTGACCATTTTGGGTTATCAGGTCCATCCCACTCTACAATGTTTGGTCCCAAATGGTGATGCTGTGTTTCAAGATGTCAGGGCCCCTGTTCGCATAGCTCGCATCGCCCAGGACTGAGTTTGTGAGGACGATTATGAATTTTCGTATCTCTCCTGGCCACCACAGACATCAGATCTCAATATTATTTAGCCATTCTAGTCTAGTTTGGAGAGAAGTGTGCAACAGCCGGCGGCCGGTGTGACCGAGCGGTTCTAGGCGCTACAGTCTGGAACCGCGCGACCGCTACGGTCGCAGGTTCGAATCCTGCCTCGGGCATGGATGTGTGTGATGTCCTTAGATCAGTTAGGTTTAAGTAGTTCTAAGTTCTAGGGGACTGATGACCTCAGAAGTTAAGTCCCATAATGCTCAGAGCCATTTGAACCATTTTTGCAGAGTGCAAGATCGCTATCCACTTCTATCACATCACCAGAACTTGCTCTATTTTTCAGGAAACCCATGTAGGACCTGTATTTCTCTATTCCTAGACGACTAGAAAATGTTCTGAATGCCGTAGTTTTTTCTCGTTGAATTACGTGTGCTAGTGTGTTGTGTTTTCCTTGTTTCCATATTTCTGTCCACCTCCTGTATTTTCAACGTGCAAACAGTGGCAACTGATTCTAAAAAATTGAAAGTGTCAGGTCCTCCAGATTCGTTGTAAAAAGAATCCGTTCATTTCAGTAACAAAATTAATCACACAAATTTAAAGACAATCAGTTCAAGTAAATTTCTTGGGATTACTATTACGAACTACTTAAGTTGGACAAACTGCATAGAAAACGTTTTGGGGAAAGCGAAACGAAGACTGGATTTTATCACCACAACAAAAGATGCAAGAAACCTATAAAACTGAATGCCAACACAACGCTTGTCCGTCCTCTTCTGGACTATCGCCACGCGGTATGGAATCCTTACCTGACATGACTGACGGCGGTGGCAGCTCGTTTTGTGCAAGCGCGAGAATGGGGCGAGTCTGTCGCGGATATGATACGAGAGTTGGGGTGCCAGTGAATCTCTTTCACAAAACTTTGACCAGCAACTTTCGCTTCCGAACGTGAAAATATCTGTTCGACTGCCACCTACAAAGGGGAGGAGAAATGGTAAAATATTAGAAATAGGTATGCGTTCATTTTTCCCACGAAAACGAGTGGAATAGTCGAGTAATAGTCTGAAGGCGATTCGGTGAAGCCTCTGCCAAGTCCTTAAATGTGAATTTTCATAGTCACCTCCATGTAGATGTAGCTATATATGAATAATCTTCGATTATTTTTCTGCACAATTCTGCCTCAACGCGGATAGGAGTAATTCGGTCGTCACAATCCACATCGCAGCGAAATTACACAATTATGTTGTACGGAACACCAAGGTAACCAACAACGAAAGTCCGCAGAAGCGGCTATGTTCGCTATGTTTCCAGGTATCACAACTTGCAGCCATTTAATCGACGAAAAAAAATTTGTAATTTATCGTGACGCTCTAGACTCTAGAGTCATGGTAGTCAACATGGTACCTACTGCTCGCTAATGGACGTAAGAGATTCCACGGTGGGCGCTATGCGGTAGAGTGTTCGAAATATTTTTTCATTAAGTTTTCATAAAATTTTGACCTAGTGTGTCAGTAAATAATTATTATTGTTATTTCTTTAACTTGCTGTAACTTTGATTTATAAATTTTATGAAAGTGGAGTTACCTTCCCACTTTATAAATTACCGTTACCACGGAACTAGCGGTTTATCAGAAAATTTTACTACTAACAGAGAAAAGTGGCTGGTGGTTAAGAAAGGGTAACTATCCCTGCTCTAGAGCTTTAAAAATGGGAAATTTGCACAGATTAGTGGCGTAGTGTGTAAAGGGTAAGGTACATCAATACGCAGAAGATTGTGGGTTCTAATTTCCTCAGGCGCTTTGAATTTCTTTGTTTTCTTAATCGTTATCGAAGTGATTTTGACCATTATTTTTATTTAACTAATTTGTTTAAATGTATTTTTTTTATTTATGATCCTTTGTCACGTATTTTAATCATAGCTTTAACTTTATGATTTGCTCTCATTTTTCTTCCTTTCATTATTTTTCCGTTTGGAATCTATGTACATGTGAAATTAATTATTTTTATTTATCTATCATAATATTTAAACATTTGAAAATGTCTATCTACCGGTTAAAAACAATAGACAATTCAATCTATTTTTAATGACTGTGCAATGGTGTCAAAAATGTATTTTTCGTTAAAATGCACATTTGAGCGGATGATGAGCGTCATGCAAACATTTGAAACATAAATTCTTGTTGCACTATGTACAAAATAATGTAGATGAAGATTTAAACGAAAGAAGAAAGTAAAAGTAAGTTTAAGCAAAATGAGGAACAATAATGAATGTAGCAACATGAACAACAATACAGGAAGAAAATACAAGTTAATATATTATAATAATTAAAATGACGTAAACAAAATTCCAAATGAAAGAAGAATGAAAGGTGGAGAAAAGTGAGAGCACATAAGAAAGTTAATACGATGATTAAAATGACGTGACTAACGGGTAGAAATATAAAAATTACATTTAAAACTATTAAATGAATAAAAATAATCATAAAAAACATTTCAATAAAAATTTAAAAAATTAAAATTCCAAAGCACCTGAGGAGATTCGAACCCACAACCTTCTACATCTTGGAGACGGTCCTCAATCATTAAAATATGCCAGGAGTGTGTGCACGGTACCTATGTGAAAGCTGCAGAGCATTACGCGAGTAACGAAATTCTTTTTTCTGTGCACGGTGCCTATGTGAATGCCGTAGATGTGTAGAGCTTAACGCGAAATAACGAAATTCGTCGATTATTCGCAAACGATGGCCCAGGACGGTGGATGGCTGCAGCGTGTGATACCTGGGATCCTAACCTACACAATCATATAGATAGTTTCGAAAAAATAGATTCCATCGCTAGGACCTCCGTTTATAAGTGAAAACAACAATTAAGGCGAACACGTCGATGACGCAGCGACCATGAGAAAAATGAAAATCAGAACACGGAACGGAGGCAGCACAGAAGAATAGAGGGGGGGAATGAGGAAAAAAGTTTTGATGAAGATGAAGCAGCACATTTTCCGACTGATTTCTGCACAAAAAGTTCCACAGAGCACAAAGAGGGCCGATAAGCCACCGCAATTTGAGAGCTCACGTCTGGTTTGGGGCGAGGGAGGGCTGAGGGCTACCTGGACCGTGAAACTAGATAACTGCCTCACTCCGCGGACGCTGGAGGGCGAGGATAAATTCTCCTTATAAACGCTCGGCCAGTCAACTTGGCGAAATTTAATTATCGGCTTGTCCGATTACTGTCGCCTCTCCTTCCCATTTTCTTTCGGGCGAGATAAGTCTCAGTGAAGACAAGGAAGCCGACGAAGCTCGTTGAATACTTCAGCCAGCGGCAGGATCCTCACCTGGCAGCCAACACGCGTCGAGTCCAAGTGTGGCGCCTCAAGATCCTCGCGGATAATACGAGATGTAGCCACAGACGTTGTCGAATCACTAAGTGTAAAAAGTAATGCCATTTTCTCAGAGAAAGTCTTGAGTGGAGACCGTGACTGTCACTTGAAACAAACTGTTGATGGTGTACAGCGCCGACAAGGCACAAATTGGATACATTACACGATTTCGCAATTGCGAATAAGGACAACCATCAGCTGTAGAATGGAATGATGACAATGGAAATTCGTGCCGGCCCGCGACTCTAACCCGGATTTGCCGCTTATCGCGTGCGGTCGTCTTATCATTCGGCTATCCGTGCACGTCTCCCAGCCACACCCAAACTTCCATATGTCGTCAACCATGCGTCTACGACTTGTACTCGTACATCCATTATGTACATTCCCGTACAGGTCAGACGTTGTACTTGAAAGTCGGCAGAGAAATACGATATTGCAGTGCCTGTGTTATTCTGATTATGATGCAACGTTGCTTTGGACATGCATCAGAATAACACAGGTACTGCAATATCGTACATACGTGTAGGCACAAATTGGTTTTACGTTACGAAAAGTACTGTTACCGCTTTCGAACTAACACAATTCATCGTTGGACGGCTATCATGTTTTCGCCAAGACATATATTACCTTCGTTGACTGTTGAGTTGCACTAGAATAAACAATACCTCACACTTACAAACGTATAATAAATATGGCTGCGCACAGACATGTGTTACAATGCAGATTACTTGAAATGTCCGCCTTTCTTCGCTGCCTAAATACTCTCTAAGACAAAAGAGGGGCAGCAGCCTTTTCAGTAGTTGCAAGGGCAACAGTCTGGATGATTGACTGATCTGGCCTTGTAACAATAACCAAAACGGCCTTGCTGTGCTGGTACTGCGAACGGCTGAAAGCAAGGGAAACTACGGCCGTAATTTTTCCCGAGGGCATGCAGCTTTACTGTATGATTAAATGATGATGGCGTCCTCTTGGGTAAAATATTCCGGAGGTAAAATAGTCCCCCATTCGGATCTCCGGGCGGGGACTACTCAAGAGGATGTCGTTATCAGGAGAAAGAAAACTGGCGTTCTACGGATCGGAGCGTGGTATGTCAGATCCCTTAATCGGGCAGGTAGGTTAGAAAATTTGAAAAGGGAAATGGATAGGTTAAAGTTAGATATAGTGGGAATTAGTGAAGTTCGGTGGCAGGAGGAACAAGACTTCTGGTCAGGTGACCACAGGGTTATAAACACAAAGTCAAATAGGGGTAATGCAGGAGTAGGTTTAATAATGAATAGGAAAATAGGAACGCGGGTAAGCTACTACAAACAGCTTAGTGAACGCATTATTGTGGCCAAGATAGATACGAAGCCCACACCTACTACAGTAGTACAAGTTTATATGCCAACTAGCTCTGCAGATGACGAAGAAATTGAAGAAATGTATGATGAAATATGAGAAATTATTCAGGTAGTGAAGGGAGACGAAAATTTAATAGTCATGGGTGACTGGAATTCGAGTGTAGGAAAAGGGAGAGAAGGAAACGTAGTAGGTGAATATGGATTGGGGCTAATAAATGAAAGAGGAAGCCGCCTGGTAGAATTTTGCACAGAGCACAACTTAATCATAGCTAACACTTGGTTTAAGAATCATGATAGAAGGCTGTATACATGGAAGAACCCTGGAGATACTAAAAGGTATCAGATAGATTATATAATGGTAAGACAGAGATTTAGGAACCAGCTTTTAAATTGTAAGACATTTCCAGGGGCAGATGTGGACTCTGACCACAATCTATTGGTTATGACCTGTAGATTAAAACTGAAGAAACTACAAAAAGGTGGGAATTTAAGGAGATGGGACCTGGATAAACTGAAAGAACATAAGGTTGTACAGAGTTTCAGGGAGAGCATAAAGGAACAATTGACAGGAATGGGGGAAAGAAATACAGTAGAAGAAGAATGGGTAGCTTTGAGGGATGAAGTAGTGAAGGCAGCAGAGGATCAAGTAGGTAAAAAGACGAGGGCTAGTAGAAATCCTTGGGTAACAGAAGAAGTATTGAATTTAATTGATGAAAGGAGAAAATATAAAAATGCAGTAAATGAAGCAGGCAAAAAGGAATACAAACGTCTCAAAAATGAGATCGACAGGAAGTGCAAAATGGCTAAGCAGGGATGGCTAGAGGACAAATGTAAGGATGTAGAGGCTTGTTTCACTAGGGGTAAGATAGATACTGCCTACAGGAAAATTAAAGAGACCTTTGGAGAGAAGAGAACCACATGTATGAATATCAAGAGCTCAGATGGCAACCCAGTTCTAAGCAAAGAAGGGAAGGCAGAAAGGGGGAAGGAGTATATAGAGGGTCTATACAAGGGCGATGTACTTGAGGACAGTATTATGGAAATGGAAGAGGATGTAGATGAAGATGAAATGGGAGATATGATACTGCGTGAAGAGTTTGACAGAGCACTGAAAGACCTGAGTCGAAACAAGGCCCCCGGAGTAGACAACATTCCATTGGAACTACTGACGGCCTTGGGAGAGCCAGTCCTGACAAAACTCTACCATCTGGTGAGCAAGATGTACGAGACAGGCGAAATACCCTCAGACTTCAAGAAGAATATTGTTATATCCTAGCCAGTAATGCCAACCGAGCCCACTGCCAAAAAGGTTGGCAGCATCAAAGTCCGGACGCCGTCCGCATAAGCAGCGCCAGCGATACGGGAAATCGCCGCAAGTCTGCGCGCGCCACCGCTGGCTTCTTAAGCGCTGGAGTCGCGAGCGCTAACGCAGTTCTGGATTCGCCGCACAGTTGTAGACCCGCCACCGATTTGTGTACTTGCTAGTCAGTTGTGTGTTCATCGCAGCAGAGTTGTTGTTTGTCGTCAGCCGACGCTGACCTAGCCGCACCGACTCGAACTAGACAGATTTCTGTAGACAATGTTCACCACTGTGTTCTGTATCGTCGTTAATAAAGATAAGTACCGACTTTCATTTAATCAGAGTGTTTGGGTTTTCATCTTTCTGTTCACTGTTCCAGCGGACCGGTCGGCCCGCTATTAAACGTGTGGCGGTGACTTCGTAGGCCGTTTCTACAGCGAAGTGTTGTCGCTACGAAGGCCGCCACAAAAAATATAATAATTCCAATCCCAAAGAAAGCAGGTGTTGACAGATGTGAGAATTACCGAACAATCATTTTAATAAGCCACAGCTGCAAAATACTAACGCGAATTCTTTACAGACGAATGGAAAAACTAGTAGAAGCCGACCTCGGGGAAGATCAGTTTGGATTCCGTAAAAATACTGGAACACGTGAGGCAATACTGACTGACCTTACGACTTATCTTAGAAGAAAGATTAAGGAAAGGCAAACCTACATTTCTAGCATTTGTAGACTTAGAGAAAGCTTTTGACAATGTTGACTGGAATACTCTCTTTCAAATTCTAAAGGGAGCAGGGGTAAAATACAGGGAGCGAAAGGCTATTTACAATTTGTACAGAAACCAGATGGCAGTTATAAGAGCCGAGGGACATGAAAGGGAAGCAGTGGTTGGGAAGGGAGTAAGACAGGGTTGTAGCCTATCCCTGATGTTATTCAATCTGTATATTGAGCAAGCAGTAAAGGAAAGAAAAGAAAAATTTGGAGTAGGTATTAAAATCCATGGAGAAGAAATAAAAAACTTTGAGGTTCGCCGATGACATTGTAATTCTGTCAGAGACAGCAAAGGACTTGGAAGAGCAGTTGAACGGAATGGATGGTGTCTTGAAGGGAGGATATAAGATGAACATCAACAAAAGCAAAACGAGGATAATGGAATGTAGTCGAATTAAGTCGGGTGATGTTGAGGGTATTAGATTAGGAAATGAGACACTTAAAGTAGTAAAGGAGTTTTGCTATTTGGGGAGCAAAATAACTGATGATGGTCGAAGTAGAGAGGATATAAAATGTAGACTTGCAATGGCAAGGAAAGCGTTTCTGAAGAAGAGAAATTTGTTAACATCGAGTATAGATTTAAGTGTCAGGAAGTCATTTCTGAAAGTATTTGTATGGAGTGTAGCCATGTATGGAAGTGAAACATGGACGGTAAATAGTTTGGACAAGAAGAGAATAGAAGCTTTCGAAATGTGGTGCTACAGAAGAATGCTGAAGATTAGATGGGTAGATCACATAACTAATGAGGAGGTACTGAATAGGATTGGGGAGAAGAGGAGTTTGTGGCACAACTTGACCAGAAGAAGGGATCGGTTGGTAGGACATGTTCTGAGGCATCAAGGGATCACCAATTTGGTATTGGAAGGCAGCGTGGAGGGTAAAAATCGTAGGGGGAGACCAAGAGATGAATACACTAAGCAGATTCAGAAGGATGTAGGTTGCAGTAGGTACTGGGAGATGAAGAAGCTTGCACAGGATAGAGTAGCATGGAGAGCTGCATCAAACCAGTCTCAGGACTGAAGACCACAACAACAAGACAAAAAAAAAAAAAGCACCACGGAGGAACTGACCGAATTAAACGGTACTAGGTAGATGTGACGTGCCTGTAGAGACCAACAAATGATTTCAATTTCAGAAAAATTGGATGATTTATTCAAGAGAAAAAACTTCGCCAATTTCACAAGTCAATAACGCGCTGGTCCACCTCTGATCCTTATGTAAGCACTTGTACGGCCTGGCATTGACTGACGCTGCTGTTAGATGTACCAAATTATGTCCAACTGGCGCGTTAGATCGTCAAAATCGCGAGCTGCTTGGACGACCCTGCCCATAATGCTCCAAACGTTGTCAGTTTATTAGGGAGAAATCCGGTGTCTTTTCTGGCCAAAGCGCAGCCCGAAAACAAGCAGCAGAAGCTCTCGCCGTGTGTCGGCGGGCATTATCTTGCTGAAATGTAATTCCGGGATGGCTTAGCATGTAGGGCAACAGAACGGCGTAGAATATCGTCCATATACCGTCGTGCGCAAGGGTGTCGCGGATGACAAAAGAAGGCGTCCTGCTGTTGAATAAAAATGGCATACCAGACCAGCACTCCTAGTTGTCTGGCCGTACGGCGGCCGACAGACACGTTAGTATCCAACCGCCGTCTTCGACCTGGAATCTCATGGGCTGGAGCAGAATTGTCTTCAGTGATGAGTCTCGCTTGGAACTGAGCCCCGATCACCAGCGAATACCAGACCGCGTACAACGTGTTAGAACAGATTAACTTCTGATGTAAACGGACAACGCCATAGTCTCCTGGTTCTGCACATGCGCCAGTATGCAGCATACTCGGAAATTTCCAACTCCACACTCGGAACAATTTATAGACTACTGGGGTCATAAGCACACTCATGTGGTGGTTGGCCAGTGATCTATAAGCGGGCACCAAAGGCGCAGGCACTTCGAGTAGTCGCTTGTGTCCGGCAAGTCGCTCGTGTAATACGAGGTTTCGTAACTAGCACCGACCAGTTTATAGAAACAGAACTAGTTTCGGGAGCGACTCCATAAAGAACTGGGAGTCTCCCGTGATATTCGGACGTCACAAACGGAGCGGCTGCTGTAATAATATGAACGAGAAGAAAGAATAGTTTTAGAACCACTCTTTTTCATCAGTGAAATACCGGAGAAATGCAACATCTAAACTGTATAACCTCTTATGTTTTGCGCCGCATGTTGTCCCTAGGGGATAACGCTGAATTTCTTTTATCCAGTATTATTACTTACGTTCTACAAGCTTATTTCCCTTAAAGGTAGTGAAGTTAGGCACTTACTGTACTCCATATGCTGTCGCTCAGTAAACAGCGTCTGAACTCACCTGAAAAAGAAAAGACATAGTTATTATATGACATTCATGTCGCAATAATCCAAATACAAAAAAAATCTACAAAAGTTATATTTTTGTCATAAGTGCCAAGCGAAACATGCGTATGACGTACTCTGGCCATTTTCTAACGTAAAGCAACAAAGGAAAATTCTAGCCATCTCCAAGCCGTCGTAGCGGTTATCCGCAATCCTTGGCTATCTGAAGTTGTGCACTACCTCTAACGACTTGTTTCTCGAAGGGGTCGGCGTTAAAAACCAAATCTTCGTAACTTTTCAGT
This sequence comes from Schistocerca nitens, assembly GCF_023898315.1. Lineage (NCBI taxonomy): Eukaryota > Metazoa > Arthropoda > Insecta > Orthoptera > Acrididae > Schistocerca > Schistocerca nitens. Next base: position 204,563,835 of record NC_064623.1, read on the forward strand.
GTTTTTCGAGAACGGTACAAGCACGTACATCAGACCCAAACTGCGGTCCGCAGTAGCAAACAAGTCTCAAACGCAGACCTCATGTAAATATGTTTGGGCGCAGTCACGCGATTCATTACATGGAGTGTAGTGCTCAATTTTCGGGTAACGCAAAGCCGAACGTTTACACACTGATCATAAAAAGTTTCTATGCGTGATCTTCATCCGCAACAAGTATATAAATATTAGTTTGGAAATTCATACGTCTTTTTCTTGCTGCAATCCATTTTATTTGTTCGAGGTACGTTTCGCCTTTTACTTTAAGGCATTTTCAGTGGGTTTAACCTTGGATAATACACTTTTTTTTATAGGCATTACTTAAAGATTCGAAAACGTTTCACGATACAATTTTTACATTACTAAAATACTACTTACAGTTATTCGTTGTTCCGAACAAAACTGCGTTTCCTATCATATGGTCACAAATTAGATGCTGTACTGTCACATCAGTGATAAAACATTTTCACGTCACGAACTTTTTCTTTTGCAGTTTTCATATTTCATCAGTCTGTACACGTTATTTCGAATTGCGGACAACCGTAACCAAATGTCCACATTTTATAAGAAGGCAAAAAACATCGGTCTGGCTGTAGAAAGTTTGTTACTGAATCCACGGCCGGTTTCACGTCAACTTAGGCGCATCCTCAGGTGATCTAAACAGCGATTAGAAAGGAAGTATTGTACAATTTTTTCACTGGCTTAGTAAATACTGCTACGGGTGTATGGATAGAAAAGTCCTGTACATTAGCTGCTTACATAAATTGTGTTTACAACATTGTTTTACCATGTCCTGAAGCCTTTTTCATTAGAAGCGTGAGGGGTGTCCCTAAAACAAAATAAAACGAATATTTCGTGCCGAGGGAATAATATAAGCCCTGCAAAGCGTTCGAAAATGTATATAAGCGCCAGCGTCCAGGAGATAATATGGTCTGTTTTTATTGGTGCTTATATACATTTTCGCACGCTTTGCTGGACTTATTTCATTCCATCGACACCAAATACTCATTTTATTTTGTTTTAGGGAACCCCCTTTTTCATCAATTTAGCAAACGCTTCTAGTGAGTTTTAATTTATCTGTGACGTGAAGGACGGGGATAGGCTTCAGGACAGCTAAAAATAATGTTGTAGGCACAATTTGCGCACGTAACTAATGTACAGAAAAATTGTAAAATATTTCCTTTCTAATCCCTGTTTCTATCACCTGAGGATGGGCCTAAATTGGCGTGAAACCGGTCGTATTTTAATAAAATACTTACTGCAGCCAGAGCGGTGTTTCTCGCCTTTTTATGAAATTTCTTGAGTTAGCTGCTATGAAACACCACTTCTGGTCTGGAAATCACTGGAGATTTTTCTTCTTATGAAAACTGTGTGAGATTTCAGTCCTAACTGAGTGTTCACTTGCTCTTTTCCTACTTGTTTATGTAAGTGTTGGCAATAAAACTTCTGTTCTCTCTCTGTGTGTGTGTGTGTGTGTGTGTGTGTGCATGAAAGTGTATTTTTTGGGATCTTTATAACAATATGTTAAGCATCTGCGAGGGTGGGATTGTTACAATCCGCCTGGATAGCCGTGCGCGATAAAGCGTCCGCTCCCGGGACGGGGAGGCGTGGCACTCCGGGTTCGAGTCCACCCGGCGGATTAACGACGGCGACCGGAGAGCTGGGTAGCCTGGATGTGGCTCTTAGGCGGTTTCTCACACCCGACTAGGTGAATGCTGGTCTGGTGCCTACGTCCCGTCTCAGATGTACGCTACACAAAAATTTAGAAAAATGTTTCACACTTTCTCACAGAATTTGCCCTAGTCGCAAACGGATGGCGTACACTAATTGCGTCCTGGATGCACGGTGAATAGGAGATTGAGAACCTTCGCTTTTTGTGCTCCTTAAACCCACAATCGGCAGTATCCTTCCCTCCAGGAGTGCTAGTTCTGCTAGATTTGCAGAAGAGCTTCTGTGAAGTTTGGAAGACAGGAGACGAGGTACTGGCAGAACTGAAGCTGTGAGGGTGGGTCATGAGTCGTACTTAGGTAGCTCAGATGGTACAGCACTTGCTCGTGAAAGGAAAAGGCCCCGAGTTCGAGTCTCGGTCCGGCTCACAGTTTTAATCTGCCAGCAAGTTTCAAGACAGAAATGTTTCACAGTTCTCGTACAAAAAGACCAATAGCGTAGTTCCACAGCAATAAACTTTCGAAATATTTGAACATTGCGAAACAAAAGGTTGGTGGTGCAAAAATACTTTGTAAGTGAAATAACAGTACATTCTCTAACCTGTGACTATGTAAGAGGAAACGCTCATTTTGGCCGAAAAAATGAATAACTGTAAACAATTATTTATTTACATATATATTATGATGTAAAATGTTTTCTAATCTACAAGTTCGCATATAAAAACAAAACTGTATTAGTTCAGATCAAACGCATTCAAGATGCGTTAACGCATAGGTCAAACGCGTCAGGAACGAATTAAAGACACTCCAGCAAGAAAAAAGCGTTTGAACTTATAAAGCGAACAGCGAGCAGTCTGACTACTCTGGTCTTGTCTTACTTTCCGCAAAGCGTCTCAGGTCGCTGTACGTAAGTTTACACGTGAAGTTAGGAATCATTTGGAAAAAAGAGGAAACAGAAACTCAAAATGAGGTTAATTACCGTAAGAAAAACCCCCGACATTTCGCCCCAAATAGGAATCCTGCTATTTGTACAGGGAGGGAGGCAGATCAGAGTTTAACATCCCGTCGACGTGGAACTGCAAAGTACGGTACTACACAACAGTAATTAAACCCGAAGCTCTCTACGTATCTGAGACACTAAACCTTCAACACAGAAGATTAAAAGGGGCACTAGAAGTGAAAGAACGTAAAATAATGAGGGAAATCCTAGGACGAAGAACTAAAGATGGTGTGCATTATCCGAAACACAATGCAGAAATATATAAAAATATCTCCAAAATAACAGACACAATGCGAATGAGAAGAATCCAATTTATGGGACATTTAGAAAGAATGGACTCAAACAGGTTAACGCACAAAATCCATACATTTATAAAGAACATAACTATAAGACCGATCTCGTACAAACAGACGGAAAAAGACCTGAGAGAATTAGGTCTCCAAATCAACATGACAGAAATGAAATCAGAAAAATCACAAACATACGACATTTTGAGGAAGAAGAGAGAGAAACTAACCGACATACGTGGTCTACGCAACGAAAACTAGCCCATTCGTTGCGTACGAAGGAATACTGGGCGAAAAGGAAGGCCAACAAATGTTGATTACGCGTGGTCCTAAGTGATCCGTCCGCGAAAAAAAGAAGAAAGAAACAAAATAACGACGTAGAATACAATTAATTACTCAGCTCCGCTCACGAATGCTCCATATGTATTATAATATCCACGCATAACTTATTTTAATGAAAAAACGGAAGTGAACTTATATTGCAAAAAGAGTCTCTTGTGGAACTGCAAAATACGACACTACACAACAGTAATTAAACCCGAAGCTCTCTACGCGAGACACTAAACATTCAACACAGATCACTAAAACAACAGAACAATAAAATGAATAATAAGTGTAGTTTGTGAATTACACACTGCAATACCTTTATGTGAGCCTTAGTAATACAACAATTAAACCAATATTTCCATAATTACTTTTGACACACGTATTATTTCAGTCTGCACACTCCAAACATTTGACATAAACTTCCTTGAACTGATCGGGGCATGTCCATTCATCACACCTAACACATGGCTTCCTGGTTGATTTGTTCCATGCTCTACCACACTCCTAACGCTTTCCCCTTTTCCCCTTTTCTCTTGTGGTATGTTTACAGTCTCCTCTATTCCACGCAATGAGAGTCCACGCCTCCTGATTTCTTTAGGTACCTGTGGTGCTTGACATCTCCTTCCTATTTGGAGCTTTGTAAGTTCCCGTGCAGTTCTCGTCAGTGCTTTGTCGTCATTTTTGCTGAATTAATCTCCGAAAAATATGTAGCTTACCTATCGAAATAGAAATGGATATGGTAACACTAGTGGTCGTGTGGCTGACAGTTGTCAGCCAGAGCAAACGGTATGGATAAATTTATTTTTACACTCCCCAACAATAGCCACGTTGAAAATAGACAATGGTGAAATACTGAGCTTTAATGTGGAATTGGAAGCTGTACGGGCAACAACATCAGAAAAAGAAGAACGCTGAGTGACATATGTCACCCGCGCGATTACTCACGCCTTTTCATACAATTTCATTGAAAAAGAATGCGAGAATATACTAGGTTAATGTTAAAAGGCAAAAATAATTGTTGCAATAATGTGATTCGTAACTGCTGCTAATATAACAAGAATAGCGACAATGCAGGTAAATGAACAGAGTGCAAATGTGCATTTGAATTTTATAACAACGTTTTATCAAGATCTTTTGCAATGTTTTCTAGCACTTGTAAGATATGTAGCTTAATTTCCATAATGGTAATGTATCACAGGAGAGCGCAGTAATCTGTATCATCAATGAGGTAGCATCGGCTGCTATATCAAAAATGATAGAGAATACGGGTCAGCATCATTCCTGTCTATTGTGTGAACTGGCACGCTCTTAGTGGAATGTAAGAATCCCTCTGTAGCGCGCTCCTTCTAAAGGTTTCCAGGAATTACTGCAACAACTTGCCTTTTCCATTACTGCCTTGGAATCGCTTTGAGATTCATCATCAGACGATAATTATTTATTACAAGTTTGTAGGTTTGTGGTATTCGTGTAGAGAGAGTTATTGGTGTTATTGGTTTGTTCTTGCACGTCTTCCAGTGACGTAAATAAGTTTGGTTTACTTACGTAAAGCACGAAGATGTTTCCTGTGGGGAAGTTTGTGACGTGCTGTAAAATTAACGCCACTGGAAGGTATACGTTAAGATTTCCGGAATAACGTATACGCCACGAACAAACCAACTGCTACTAATAAGTCTACAGAACCTCCACAATACTGCAAATATACAATAAATATGTACCATCTGATGATGAAACGCTAGGCGATTCTACACCAGTAAATGAAGAATAAAACGAAAGTTGAGTGGTTGCACTAATTTCTGAAATCTATATTCATCACAATCGCAGTGTACCACATCCCTAATGGACAAAGATTTATTACTAGGAAAATAGCTTTGCTGCTAATCGCGTGTTTAGCGATTCACTATATGTGTGTTGAAAAAAAGTATTAATAAAAAATATCAATAAAAGTAATGAGAGTTGGCAATACTCTCTTAGGATTTAAAGGTTGGCTACAGCGCGCATACACAAGCTCTGGGATCTAAGGTATTGTTGTCGCGCTTCGCAGTGCACGGATTAAGTAGTGGCAGTTAGGGGCCCGCCTGCCCGCCTGCTGTGGTGCGCACGTGTGTTGGGCGAGGGGTCGTCGCCGAGCTGCCGTACTGCCGTGTCCGCCAGCAGCGACACACGATTTGGTAGTGAGTTGATATTTTTTTATAATTTGCAGCGTGCTTATTAATTTAAAGAAAAGGGTTTGTGTATGTGCGTAGCAGCAGACGGTAATTTTGACAACGATAAGAGTTGAATTCTTAAGGGAAACCATTGCTAGGCGAAGAGATTAAATATTGATTTTTGTCACTGATTTCTTTTGTAATTGTCAGGGAATTGTTTCACTATGTATTTAATTGAGAAGTATTTCAGTCTGTCTCAAGAGTTTGATTAATTTGTAATACTGCTTTAATGCCACTGGAGGCAGATTTACATACGAAGCGATCGTTCAAAGAGCTTCTAGCGTTTTGTTAATTGAATGAGAAAGAATCGCTTTCAGAATATAGTTTTTGAAAAAAGGAATTACTTGTTTGGGTTATCATTTATCGGGTTTAGATTTGACCAAACCCTTTATCTTGAATTATATGTAGTTGTAGTAAGCAGCAGCAGCCGCAGGACCCGCCATTGCACTCAGCATGAATAACGGTTTTTTTATGTTTCTGTTAAATAATGGAATGCAGCAGATCAAGCAGTGGCAGCAGAAAGAGCAAGTAAGTTACTTGTTGCGCACAGGACCAATTAAAAAAAAATAAAGTTTAGGCGATCTCTGTTATAGTTAAGTTAACAAGAGTACAAGCACGAGATTTTCAGTAGAAAACAAGAGATAAGAAGATAGAGCTCGCGACATTCACCTGGCGACCCTGCCAGTAACATCTAGCTGTATGGCAGTGCTCCTGTTGTTAATGAGCCGATGAGACCCCAGATTTCAAGTTGCAGACACTACAAATCATCTTGCTGTAGCAGCTTTCTCAATGTGAGCTACGTGTTTAGAAGCAGAAAGGGGTGTCACACACTATAGTTCACGCGTCTGACATTCGCCTCCCATCTCTGATCAGATATTCCGTCAGCGCGTGTTCTCGATCAAACAACAGTGTGGCACAGAGCGCGGAAAGTCTGGAATTTTTCTCTCTGCACACGAAACAATGTATTTCAAAGCTCATACATCACATTTGAGAAAGTGAAATTCGTTTTGATTACTGCATGAAATACCGCTCCATTCCGTTGCACCCAGAGGACGGACTATTGCACAGGCGCAGTATTCAATCGGCGCCGCGACGCGGGACGCGACCCGTGTTGGCAGCTGGACGCCGACGCGTGCCCGGAATGATTAAAAAAAGTGGTGCGCCAGTGTGAGGGAGGAGCGCGCGACCGCGGGCAGAGCGTCCCAGACGAATGGCGTGCAGATAATAATGAGGGCAGCCGCTGACCAGCGCAGTGTTGGCGACCGTGCCAGGAGGCGCGATATTGAAACAGGGGCGCGCCGGAGTAATCCGGGCGACAGAAATTACTCCCGCCCGAGGAGGCGCCTGATTGCGAAGCCCGGGGCCGACGGCAGTGCGCGGCCTGCGAGCCTCCTGCTGTCGCCAATATTTCTAGTCCCCTCGCAATGAGACAGAATCCCCTTTAATACGACTTGTGGCGCCCATTACAGTTTCGACACGTAAATTTAAGTAATATTTGGTAAACTGTCTGAGCGGACCGGAAACACCACTCATTAGGAGTTAACGCCTACACAATGGGTTCTTGGCCGAATGTTTACAGCCAAACGAAGACTGGAAAATGAGTGGGTGGGGTAGCAAATTGACCAGCGTGAGGTCTAACTTTAAGAACAAATCCATAATTGCATCAAAGTAGTCATCGTAAGTAAGAGAAACTTAATTAGTCATTTGAGGGAAAATTAGTTCATTAAGTAATGCAATTTCGCTGAAAAAAACCGAACTTACTGTCGGACCTCACACTCCTGGCCTTGTGTCACGGAACATGATCTTGTTGAAAACTGAGCCGGCCGCTGTGGCCGAGCGGTTCTAGGCGCTTCAGTCCGGAACTGCACGACTGCTCCGGTCGCAGATTCGAATCCTGCATCGGGCATGGATGTGTGTGATGTCCTTAGGTTAGCTAGTTCTAGGGGACTGATGACCTCGGATGTTAAGTCCCATAGTGCTCAGAGCCATTTGAACCACTTGCTGAATAATGCCACTGTCATCGGAAAACATGATAGTTCTGCAACCAGACTACAATACACCTTGTTGATCACGGTGCCTTGCACTACCTCCATCGGACCCATGGATGCCCCTGTGAATATTCCCCCGAACATAATGGAGCCGCTTACAGCTTGTCTTCGTCCCGCAAATAGGTTCAAATGATTCAAATGACTCTAAGCACTATGGTCATCAGTCCCCTAGACCTAGAACTACTTAAACCTAAGTAACCTAAGGACAGCACACACGACCATGCCCCAGGCAGTATTCGAACCTGCGACTGTGTCAGCAGCGCGGTTCCGGACTGAAGTGCCTAGAACCGTTGGCCACAGCGGCCGGCTCGCAAATAGGTGTCAAGGAGCTGTTACCCTGGAAGACGATAGATTCGCGCCCTCCGATCGGCTTGATGACGAAGATATCGGGATTCATCAGACCATGCAACGCTCTGCCACTGCGCGAACGTCCACTGCCGATGGCAACGTGCCCATTTCAGTGGCAGCTGCCGATGTCATGGTGTTAACACTGGGACATGCATGGTGTAGAGGACAAGTGGTTATTTTCAGGAAATACTGTGCGAAATTGTGATTTAGTGTGTTTCAGTGCGCGATGCGCCAGCCTCACGGCAACGGCGGACAAAGGCCGGCCAGCACGTTATGAAGGTGCCACACTTTTGCAACGAGCCTCGGTATGTGTGTACGTGCGCGGCAGCCATCAGAACGCGTCACGCAAGAAGACACCCGACAGTCGTAACGATTCGTATACTGTAGGCAATATCAGAGCACTGTCGGAGGAATCACTTTTTCGTAAACTGCTTTAAGACTTTCCAGCACTTACCGAACCCGTCAACGCAACCAGGAAATGCAGACACAATACTCAACACCACATCAGCACAACACAAGGTCAACCCGTTGCCTTCCGCCAGCGGCGTCTGCCTCCAGAGAAGCTGCTCGCGGCGCGAGCTGAGTTCGACAGACTTCTAAAAACAGGTATTGTAAGTAGGTCTGATGGTCCGTAAAAAAGACAATTCATGGAGAGTATGTGGAGACTACAGGGCGCTCAATGCCCGCACAATTCCCGACCGCTACCCAGTACCCAATGTGACTGATTATAACAGTACGATTAGCAATGCCAAAATATTTAGGGTTATTGATTGCGCCAAAGCATTTTCCCAGATTCCCATGGCTCCATCTGACATTAAAAAAACAGCACTTATCACACCATTCGGTTTGTTTGAGTACAATTTTATGCCATTTGGCCTCAGAAACGCTGCCCAAACATGGGAAAGATTCATGCATGAGCTGCTTCGAGAATTACCATTCGTATTTTGTTATATGGACATTTTAGTATTCTCTGGTTCTGTATATCAGCATGTCTAATATCTGCGGCAGCTTTTCCGCCGTCTGACAGAGTATGGCATAATTATTAACGAAACAAAGTGCATGTTTGGAAAACGCGAAGTTAAGTTCCTGGGATATTTGGTTTCAGCAGCAGGCCTGTCACCTTTGCCTGAGCGGGTTGAAGCAGTACAACAGATGCCCCTTCCCACAACTTACAAAGGACTTCGCAGATTTTTAGGCATGCTCAACTATTACAGACGTCACTTACCTACCTAAATTAGCTGCCGCCCAAGAGCCACTCACAACGTTACTTGCAGGTAAAAATACAACAGGAAATCGTAAAATTCCATGGAGTCCAGATGCTGAAGCAGCTTTCCATGACTTAAAGAAATGTCTTTCTCGGGCAACACTACTGGGACATCCAAGACTGAGCGCTCCTTTAGCGCTCATGGTTGATGCGAGCCAAACAGCAGTGGGTGCAGCGCTACAGCAAGAAGTTGATGGCAGATGGCAGCCGCTCGCATTTTTCTCTAAAAACCTGACTCGACAGCAGCAAAAATGGAGTGCTATTGACCGTGAGTTGCTTGCTATTTACTTAGCCATAAAGCATTTTGGCACGTCTGTCGAAGGGAGGCACTTTGCAATTTTTACCGATCACAAGCCGTTAGTAGCTATATTTCAACGAGACACAGAGCTCAATTCACCACGTCAGTGCAGGCAAGTGGAGTACATTGCACAGTTCAACACTGACGTGCGTCACATTTCAGGAAAAGACAACCTGGTCGCAGATTGCCTGTCTAGGAATTGTGGCAGTTTAAATTCAATTCTTGGACCGAGTTAGCGTCTAAACAACAAGAAGATCCTTTCTTGCGCCGTCTAATAGAGTAACAGAGAACTGCGCTGCGGCTCAGACGTGTGTCGGTCCCAAATGTTCCAGACGGAATTTGGTGTGATGTAGCAAAAGGAAAGGAGCGACCTTACATACCAGAACAATATCGTCGCGAGATTTATAGTGCACTACATAACCTATCACATCCAGGCGTACGAGCTACAGCCAAGTTAGTTTCCTCCAAAGTAGTGTGGCCTGGAATACAAAAAGATTGTCGTGCATGGGCGCGTGCATGCCTAACATGCCAGCGTAATAAAATCAGCAGACATGTCTTTGCACCTATTGCTGACTTCCCGACGCCATCTGCAAGATTTTCACATATACATGTGGACATTGTGGGCCCGCTATCATGCTCTTCAGAACAACGCTATTTGCTCACAATCATTGATCGTTTTACCAGGTGGCCATAAGTAGTTGTAATACAAGACATTTCTGCGGAGTCGGTTGCAAAAGCACTGTTGCATTCATGGTTCTCCAGGTTTGGCGTTCCGCAAAACATAACAACAGATCGCGGAAGGCAGTTTGAAAGCCAACTTTTCAATGAACTTTTACTACTGTGCGGGTGCAACCACCTACGCACCACAAGCTATCATCCATCTAGTAATGGAATGGTGGAACGACTACACCGCACGCTCAAAGCTGCATTAATGTGTAGTTCCACTTCATGGCCTGAAGCACTACCGCTGGTCCTACTCGGATTGAGAACGGCCGTGAAGGAAGACTTACAATGCTCTTCCGCAGAATTGGTTTATGGCGAGCAATTGAGGGTTCCTGGAGAATTTATCGTTCCAGCATCTACGCCCCTCAAACCACTGTAGCACGCTTCTGGCGGCAGTTATCCTGCTGGAAGACAACACCACAGTCAGGGAAGACATCGAGCATTCAGGGATACAGGCGATCTGCAATAATGTTCACGCAGTCCACACTTGCCGCGGTTCATCTGATTACTACACCAAATCCAATGGCATCTCAAGCGAACGTCCCCTGCGGAATAACACTGCCCCTAACGGCCCGTATGGGCGGTGCGATAAATGTTTCGATCAACTGATTGCTTGGATGAAGCGCATCCAGACACGACTATCGATCTGGCGTAACAAAAATGTCGTGGATCTGGCCAAGCCAGACGTAGTCTTTGATCCACGGCCCAATCTGGATGATGTCTGGTCCTTTTGCTTAATAACCGCCGATGAAACTGGGGGAAAATGGAATACATACGGGTCTTATTCTCTGAAGCCCTAAGTTCAACGTTGTGTGCTGCGCAGTGTGATGTATCTCTGCACCAGCACTGCACTCGTATGATGCGGTTCAATATGTAAAGCAACGCATATTTTTTTTCTGAAAGCAGGTGTTTTATACGGGATTCCAATACACCATATTATGCCCCACTCTTTTGCCTCCAAATCCCTATTTTACTACATAATCTCCGTTCTATGTGACAGCCTTACCCCACCTTACTTTGAGAGCCTTTATGCACGAATGGTAGTACTCCACCGGTCGACATCAGAGCCCGTATGGGCGGTGCGATAAAGGTTTCGATCAACTGTTTGCATGGATGAAGCGCATCCAGACACGACTATCGATCTGGCGTAACAAAAACGTCATGGATCTGGCCCACTCTTTTGCCTGCAAATCCCTATTTTACTACATAATCTCCGTTCTATGTGACAGCCTTACCCCACCTTACTTTGAGAGCCTTTATGCACGAATGGTAGTACTCCACCGGTCGACATCAGAGCCCGTATGGGCGGTGCGATAAAGGTTTCGATCAACTGTTTGCATGGATGAAGCGCATCCAGACACGACTATCGATCTGGCGTAACAAAAACGTCATGGATCTGGCCCACTCTTTTGCCTGCAAATCCCTATTTTACTACATAATCTCCGTTCTATGTGACAGCCTTACCCCACATTACTTTGAGAGCCTTTATGCACGAATGGTAGTACTCCACCGGTCGACATCAGAGCCCGTATGGGCGGTGCGATAAAGGTTTCGATCAACTGTTTGCATGGATGAAGCGCATCCAGACACGACTATCGATCTGGCGTAACAAAAACGTCATGGATCTGGCCCACTCTTTTGCCTGCAAATCCCTATTTTACTACATAATCTCCGTTCTATGTGACAGCCTTACCCCACCTTACTTTGAGAGCCTTTATGCACGAATGGTAGTACTCCACCGGTCGACATCAGAGCCCGTATGGGCGGTGCGATAAAGGTTTCGATCAACTGTTTGCATGGATGAAGCGCATCCAGACACGACTATCGATCTGGCGTAACAAAAACGTCATGGATCTGGCCCACTCTTTTGCCTGCAAATCCCTATTTTACTACATAATCTCCGTTCTATGTGACAGCCTTACCCCACCTTACTTTGAGAGCCTTTATGCACGAATGGTAGTACTCCACCGGTCGACATCAGAGCCCGTATGGGCGGTGCGATAAAGGTTTCGATCAACTGTTTGCATGGATGAAGCGCATCCAGACACGACTATCGATCTGGCGTAACAAAAACGTCATGGATCTGGCCCACTCTTTTGCCTGCAAATCCCTATTTTACTACATAATCTCCGTTCTATGTGACAGCCTTACCCCACCTTACTTTGAGAGCCTTTATGCACGAATGGTAGTACTCCACCGGTCGACATCAGAGCGAACGTCTTGCAGCTTCAATAACCTCCCCATCATCCACGTACGGCTTCTCACAGACTGCATCCCTCATTGGACCAAACAAATGAAAGTTGGAAGGTGCGAGATTCGGGGTGTAGGGTGGATGAGGAAGAACAACGAAGTTCTGTGAGCTCCTCTCGGGCGCGCAGACTTATGTGAGGGACTTGTGTTGTCGTTGAGAAGTGCGTTGGCATCTTTTTGGCAATGAACACGCTGAAGACGTTGATTCAATTTCCTGAGGGTAGCAGAATGCCCTTCGCAGTCGCAGAACACCATCGCCATGACTTTACCAGCTGAGGGTGCAGCTTTAAACTTTTTCTTCACAGGAGAAATGGTGTGGCACCACTCCATTGATTGCGATTTTGTTTCCAGTTGTGCGTGATGAAACCCATGTTTCATCGCCTGTAACGATGTTCGACAAAAAAAAGTCACGATCAGCATCAGAACGCGCATGGTCTTTACAGTCTTCTGTTGGGCGGCGAACCAGTGGGCACTCACCTTTGAGTATCCCAAATGACAGATGAGTGTGTCAGAACTACCAACAGAGGATTCCAGGTGTGCAGCGAGATTTTTGATTGTGATTCATCGACCATATCTCCAGTGGGAGTGTCCGCACGTTCTAACACTGCAGGAGTCACAGATGTGTGCGGCCCGTCAGCATCCGTTAGGCCGAGCAGGTTTCCGCGATCATGACACAGACCTCAACCAACGACTCAACGTGCTTTTGTTCACTGCCAGGACTCCATAGACATGTTGCAAGCTGATATAAACATCTCCGATGCTCTAGTTTTCAGCCAAAAGAAACTCAGTGACAGGTCTCTGCTTGGAACGCACCTCCGGTACAGACGCTATTTTCACGGCTACGTATACCACCGCCCAGTATCGCATTCATGCAGCTATAGGGGCTGAAGCGGGAATACTTCACGACGTTCCACAACAAATTCCGACTTTTGTCAACCGAAATTGGCCGAGAAAAAAGTGTTGGCATTATTTTTTGTTCGCCTCCGACATGTCACTGAATGGACCTGGAAAAAAAGTATCGCTGTTCAACAAATAGGCCAGGAAATATGACGTTATAAACATTGAGATGGATAAAAAACTTGCTTTTGCTTAAAATGGAGCGCGAATTACCCAGATTATATTCATACACTGTTTCTTAATGAGTGCAGATTGAGACTTCCAAGAAATTTCGATGTATAATTTGAAACCTGGTCTAAAAAAAAATGGTTCAAATGGCTCTGAGCACTATGGGACTTAACTTATGAGGTCATCAGTCCCCTAGAACTAATTAAACCTAACTAACCTAAGGACATCACATACATCCATGCCCGAGGCAGGATTCGAACCTGCAACCGTAGCGGTCGCGCGGTTCCAGACTGTAGCGCCTAGAACCGCTCGGCCACCCCGGCCGGCTAAACCTGTTCTAAACTTTTTTCGCTTAGTGACAAATATATAACATATTAATTCTATTGTAATCAGACGTTTGAAGCTGTACATGGGAGGTAGATTCTTTAAATAATCGGAGACTCGAAGGTTTGTCTATGCTCCGCTTAAGTACCTTCCATACTGCGACACACCAGTAGGCGCCATTCAGCCTAACGATGGGCAGTGGTGATCATGTCTTGTCTCACTTGAAGAATCGTAGCCAGATCTTCAAGTCGCTTTGCTGGCTAAAATCTGACATTCGTGCAACGCAGTTTATTTACGCGCAATAGCATGGCGCCTTCCCTCCCCCCTCAGTCTTCCTCAAGCTAGGTTTAAAAACTACGAAGCAGCAGTGCCTATGTTATGAAGAAATACGAAGCAATATTTCTTCGGGCATGCATGGATTGCAGCGTACTTTTTAATAACACAGGCACACCTATTTGGTAAATATTCGCCGAAGCCGGGCCCTCGAGCAGCAATAAATACACTCAAGAGCCAAATAAACTGGTACACCTGCCTAATATCGTGTAGGGTCACCGCGAGCAGGAGAAGTGCCTCAACACGACGAGGCATGGTCTCGACTAATGTCTGAAGTAGTGCTGGACGGAACTGACACCATAAATCCTGCAGGGATGTCCATAAAGCCGTAAGAGTACGAGGGGGTGGAAATCTCTTCTGAACAGCACGTTGCAGGGCATCCCAGATATGATCGATAATATTCATGTCTGGAGAGCTTGATGGCCAGAGGAAGTGTTTAAACTCAAAAGGGCGTTTCTGGAGCCACTCTGTAGCAATTCTGAAAGTTTGGCGTGTCGCATTGTCTTACTGGAATTGCCCAAGTCCGTCGTAATGCACAATGGACATGAATGGGGCCAAATGATCAGACAGGATGCTTACGTACGTGTCACCTGTCAGACTCATATGTAGACTTATCAGGAGTCACTCCAAGTGCACACCAGCTTGAACTGTCCCCTGCTGAGCTGCAGGGTCCAGGGATTCATGAGGCTGTCTACACACCAGTACACGTCCATGCGCTCAAGAATTTGAAACGAGACAGGTCTGACCAGGCAACATGTTTCCAATCATCACCAGTCCAACGTCGGTGTCGACGGGCTCAGGCGAGGCGTAAAGCTTTGTGTCGTGCAGTCTTCGAGGGTATAAGAGTCGGCCTTCGGCTGCGAAACTCCATATCGATGATGTTTCGTTGAATGGTTCGCACGCTGACACTTGTTGATGGCCCAGCATTTAAATCTGCAGCTGTTTGCGGACTTCTGTCACGCTGAACGATTCTCTTCAGTCGTCGTTGGGCCCGGTCCTTAGCATCTTTTTCAGGCCGAAGCGATGTCGGGGACTTGATGTTTCACCGGATTCCTGATTCCTGATATTCATGATACACTCATGAAATAGTTGTACGGGAAAATCCCCACTTCATCGCTACCTCGGAGATGTTGTGTTTCATCGCTCGTACGCCGACTGTAACGTTCACTTAAATGTTGATAACGTATCATTGTAGCAGCAGTAACCGATTAACAACTGCGCCAGACGCTCGTTGGCTAATATACGCGTTGCCGACGGCAGCGCATGTTCTGTCTGTTTGCATATCTCTGTATTGTACAGAAAGCAGATGGCAGTTATAAGAGTCGAGGGACATGAAAGGGAAGCAGTGGTTGGGAACGGAGTGAGACAGGGTTGTAGCCTCTTCCTGATGCTATTCAGTCTGTAAGTCTGTATATTGAGCAAGCAGTAAAGGAAACAAAAGAAAAATTGGGAATAGGTATTAAAATCCATGGAGAAGAAATAAAAACTTTGAGGTTTGCCGATGACATTGTAATTCTGTCAGAGACAGCAAAGGACTTGGAAGAGCAGTTGAGCGGAATGGACAGTGTCTTGAAAGGAGGGTATAAGATGAACATCAACAAAAGCAAAACAAGGATAATGAAATGTAGTTGAATTAAGTTGGGTGATGCTGATTGAATTAGATTGTGAAATGAGACACTTAAAGTAGTAAAGGAATTTTGCTATTTGGGGAGAAAAATAACTGATGATGGTCGAAGTAGAGAGGATATGTAGACTGGCAATGGCAAGGAAAACGTTTCTGAAGAAGAGAAATTTGTTAACATGGAGTATAGATTTAAGTTTCAGGAAGTCGTTTCTGAAAGTATTTGTATGGAGTGTAGCCATGTATGGAAGTGAAACATGGACGATAAATAGTTTAGACAAGAAGAGAATAGAAGCTTTCGAAATGTGGTGCTACACAAGAATGCTGAAGATTAGATGCATAGATCACATAACTAATGAGGAGGTATTGATGAATAAGATTGGAGAGAAATTTGTGGCACAACTTGACCAGAAGTCGGGATCGTTTGGTAGGACATGTTCTGAGGCATCAAGGGATCACCAATTTAGTATTGGATGGCAGCGTGGAGAGGGTAAAAATCGTAGAGGGAGACCAAGTGATGAATACACTAAGCAGATTCAGAAGGATGTACGTTGCAGTAAGTACTAGGGATGAAGAAGCTTGCACAGGATAGAGTAGCATGGAGGGCTGCATCAAACCAGTCTCAGGACTGAAGAAGTATTTGAATACGCATTCCTACACCTTTTTCTTTGGCGGTTCAGTGTACTAACGTACCAGAGCAGCTTGTGACACATGGATGAAAACATGTGGGAGATAGGATTCACTGTCGTCATTCCAATAATACAGCCGATGGTCGTTCACTTTCGCAATTGCGAATACATTTTCGTGTATTGGAAACGTACGTTTGTGCGAATGAATTGGCCTCGAAATGCAGACTATAGAAGGACCTCACGATATGGGAGTGTGGTGGGTGTGGGAGTTTTGCAGCGCGCCGTGGGAAGACGGTGGAGCAGCGGCGCCCGGGGCGCGGAGGGTCCGCGGTCGATACCCGGCGGCGTGGCTGGCGCGTCGCGACTCCTGCCTCCACCCACGCACACACCCACCCACACACACACACGGAGCCCTAATGCACTCCCTAGGCAGAGGCGGGGGCGGACACAGAGACACGCAACTAGCCGCGTCGCCCTGTTGCGCTGGGACTGCGGCTCTAAAGGCGCCGCCCACTAAAGCCACCTTCCGTGGACGCTCTTCCACGTCTGTACTGACGCCTTGCGTCTCGCACCTCGTGACCAACCCCATCCGTATGTAACTGAACACTAGACGTTAAGGAAGGCGGTCCCGGGAGCACGAAGGCAGGCGGGGAGTACTGTGCTGTCGGTAAAGAAAACAGTTAACAGCAGAATGGGTCGGTCAGGAGAGGTCAGTGATTTTGAAGGCGGACACTCATTGGAACACAAGGTGATTCAAAAAGAACAGATTTCAATTATTTATTACAGACAAACTAAAAACGATAGAAACACATTGCTCGTGTCACTTAATAGAGGAAGGTTCAAAGTTCTGACACAGCTTCGCTGTAGTTTGTAACAACGTGGGGACTACACCACAGGCGAAATCATTTTGTCTTTGGAATTTGCGTCTAGTCAATATTGTTCAAGTGGAATGTGCACTCCGCCATCGATTCAGATCTATGACTGGCATATAACGTTCTTGGAAAATGGTTGCAAATAAAAAGGGCCAAGTACGTGTGATGAAAATGTCGAGCGTATCCGAGATGCGTTCACGCGGATCCCTCGGAATTCCACAAAACGGGCAGGTGCGGAACTTCAACTTCCTGAAACGACGCTGTGTCGTGTTCTGAAACGAGGCCGTTGGCTTCGAGTCTGATGCATATCACACCATATATTGTTGCATATGAAGTTTAGCTGAGAAACTGAATTTTTGTTTAGACTGGGGAAAAGGTCTCTATCAGACGAGAAAGATCAATACCCTACAAAAAAATCTAATTGTGTTGGTTTGTAGGAACAAAACAGAAGAAATTTTATGTCTATTTTCATACTAGCAAATTCTCTTTTCACTAGGTATCGATGACTTTCTAAGCGTTGCAGTCCTGGATTGAAATAAATAAATAAATAAAAGCTATAGCTTGAGCTACACCGACGTAGGTAAGAAAGTTCCGTATGTTAACCGTGTCGCAAAATTCTGCTCTCTTTGTACGCTGTTATTTGCCAAAATCTCGTTTCGATATTTGAAATGGTTTAGGAGATGCAAGGTCTGTGCTACATAAAATTCACTTTCTCGACACTGCAGACCGATGGAGACCTCCTCCCTATCCTAAAGAAAAATTCAATATGTTACCTAAATTTCATAAGCAGCAATATATGGTGTAATATTCACCAAACGCAAAATCATACCGACCCCAATTTTTGATTGCAAACTTTCATCATTTCGTGCAGTGTCCAACTTATATGCAAATATCACAATAAGTATGAACATCAGCGAGATGGTGGGCACTTTTGAGGCGTAGGATAGTGACAGATGGTGACGCGAGACTGGACGCGCACGTAGTTTATGTATCAGCCGATAGAGAACAATATTGGATAGGGGGGACTGTGATTTTAGTTTAGATTGTGCCCACTAGAGTGCACTAAAGTAATAGAATGTTTTTCATAAACTGTTCTAGTATTTTCATAAAGTGTTATTATATCTTTATGTTATAAATGTGTTTTAGCAGTATGAATGATGCGTGAGTGTGGTTTAAGGTTAATATGAAGATAATTGTTTAACGAGTTATGTAGTAGGATTTAGCGTGGGAACATTTCGAAGAAGTATGGATATGGACAAAGGGGATTTTTGTAGAACAGATGTGTAAAGTAAGTTTATGGTAAAGGGGACGTTAATTCAGGTATAAATAACAATAGTAAATAACTTTATGCATAACCAAAACTTCAGCATATTAGATAATTATGTCGGTAAAAAGTGCAGTCGTTAGGTTTACTATTTTGCGATTGGTTATTGATGAAAAGCGCGGATTGACGTGGGAGAATGTTGTTTTGCTATTGGCTGTTGAGTAAACTGACCAGTGGTAAAGCAATATTCTTCTCGCGCCTTTCTCTGCTGGTAGAGAAGACTTAGAGTATTCTAGAGAGAGTCGCAGTCTAGCCATGAAACAGCTCGGACGTATGTAGTAGTAGTTCCGAGGGAAACGGTAAGTTGCCGGATCTAGCAGTGTTTCATACATCAAAAGTGTGGTAAAGTGACGGCATAATTTTTGTGGTGTCACCGCCAGACACCACACTTGCTAGGTGGTAACCTTACATTGGCCGCGGTCCGCTAGTATACGTCGGACTCGCGTGTCGCCACTGTCAGTGATTGCAGACCGAGCGCCGCCACACGGCAGGTCTAGTCTAGAGAGACTCCCTAGCACTCGCCCCAGTTGTACAGCCGACTTGGCTAGCGATGGTTCACTGTCTACATACACTCTCATTTGCCGGACGACAGTTTAGCATAGCCTTCAGCTACGTCATTTGCTACGACCTAGCAAGGCGCCATTATCAGTTACTATGTCTTCTGAACAGATAATATTGTGATTCATGTACCATCAAGAGCGACGTCCATCATTAATGGATTAAAGTTAAGTATGAAACTAATTACGTCCGCTTTCTGAATTCTAATTCCTTGTCATGTTCCAGACCTCACGTCAGTATAGTCCTTCCCTGCTCACGCCAGCCTGCATGAGCTAAAACGCGTGCATTTCGGCCTCCAGTAGTAACACGGTGTTGGCTCTTCAGCCAACACAATTATTCCGATGGGCGTGTAGATATTTCGGAATTTTTAAGTGAATTTTGTGACAAGACATATATTCCGCGTGGCGTATTGAGCAGGTCGGTGGCTAAAAACTGCGACTGCATTAGGTACCTACGGACTTAATATTTGGCGAGCATTCGCAATCAAAAACAATCAGTAATTATGTAGCTATTAGGTTTTCGGGAAATGCCACACCATAAACTTGCTAACGTGAGTGAAAGGGATTGTGAGTGACTAGCACGGGCTTGGCAGTGATACTTGTCCACCTAAGTTTCAGAATATATAAATTGAGGCCAAAATTTCCAACCTTTCATTTCGTGTGAAAACTTTCTCCCGAAACGTAGATTAGTGACTTTAAGTGCAGCCTGGTTCACGTCGAAGTACAGTAGGTTTCGCTCGGCTTCCCTACTGATGATATGTTGAGACAATGTTCACAGGTAGGTGCAGGTTCGTCGTAATGGGACGGAAAGAACCGCGACGCCGCAACTTCACCATGAAGCTGACAAATAAAACTATATATAACGTAAAAATCGACTGTTTTACCGAAAAATCTCTAAAAAATTATGTGAGAAATACTGTAGGGTTCACAGAGCGGTCGTGACGTTGTACTTGTAACGACACTGCTGCACCTTGACGAGCAGGCCAGGCAGCGTTCTGTATGTGCCGCCCTTACCGCGCCTACAGCTGCACTAGAGAGTGTGGCGAGTCGACACGCTTTTTTCAGTTCTTAACACTCATTCTTAAAAGCTCTCTGACAAGGAGACGACACGACCGTGGGGTCGGGGATTCGTCCGCAATTTTGAGTGGTGAAAGAGGACCCCTAACACCTCACGTAGTTAAAATATTGGGACGCACTACTCGGAAAATCCCGAGAAAAATCGATCCAAAGTTTCTTAGGTGCCTTATGAGCATAAAATGTTTGTGCATTGTCGTGCTGCCGTCCGGCCTATTCTTTGAATGCTGTAATTTATGACTACAATTATCTGTCACCTTATTTATGTCATTTCATTGTAGCCTTTTTTGTTACTGTTTTTATAGAATAAAAAAAATCAAAAACATGGTTAGCGTTCGGACCCTTACGCCAGAGGTCTCGGGTTCGATTCCTCCTCTGGCACTTTTTTTTCCTTCTGTTGCTTGCAAAATTGCAGCGCATTGTTACAGGAGAATCGTGAAATTTATTCTCGGGAAGATTGTATAACTTCATTCTATAATTCACCACCAATTATCGTCACCAATACTCCGAGACATGATTTAATATGCCTGGTTTGCCTCAAAATTGTCAGAAACTCGAAACATTTTCGTAAACGTTAATGGGGCATGTGTTTGTACAGATTTATTGGAAACGCCCTGTGATTGTAAAAAATCCGCTTTTGTATGTTGCGCAAGATGTCGCAAAAATTATTGCTTTGTGTGTTTTTACGATAATTACCACTGCGATTCTTGTTTATAATTATTATATGTATAAAAATTGAATGTTTCCCAATCGACTTTGTTATTCTGATTAAACAGGCAATGTTTCTCCTCATATACTTTACAATGAAAAATGGATAACCCACCGCCATGAATTTTGTTGTTGGACAAAAACAAAATAATTTTTATTCAATAATGTAACTAATTTGTTAAAGATAATGTAGGTTTGGGAAACTTTCTGAATAATTGGTGGAATAAGCAAAGAAATTGAAACAGAAGAAAAAAAGTGCCAGAGGAGGAATCGAACACGAGACCCCCTGCGTAAGAATCCGAGCCCTAAACACCGAGGCCAGACTGCGGCTCGGCAGTGTACTAACATTTTATACTCATAAGGCACGTAAGAAACTTTGGATCGATTTTTCCCGGGATTTTCCGGGTAGTGTGTCCTAATATTTTAACCACGTGAGGTGTTAGGGGTCCTCTTTCACCACACAAAATTGCGGACAAATCCCCGACCCCACGGTCGTGCCGTCTCCTTGTGAGAGTGAAAACCTCCAAGAGCAGTTTAAGACTTAGAGTGCCAGCGGAAGCGGCTGGCCTGGACGCCTCCAGCGCCGGCCGGAGCTGTAATTGGGACCCGCTGTCCATGTGGGGCCACCTGCCACCACACAGACGACTACAGACTGGGCCGGCCGAACAAATTAGACGTCGCGCTGGCTGAACCCTCCGGCAGGCCACGTGTAGTCTACTGGACAGCTGGGGGGACGGCCACGGCCACGGCCACCATCCATACGCCTCGGTGTGCCGCTCTACTCGCTAGACGACTTCCACGATAGCGTAGTACGATCTTCCTGAAGAATGAATATCTCCTAACTAGGAATTAACACGTTTTCAGCAAGTAGTGGCCTTGTATAAAAAAAAAAAAAGACGTACCACGCGGGAATTATCGGAATGGGGCGAAAATCCGTAGATGTGGCGTACACGTACAGACAAACAAACGAGTACAATTTCAGAAATATTGGATGATTTATTCGAGAGAAAGATGTTCACAAATCAAGCAAGTTAATAATGTGTTGGTCCGTGTCTGGCACTTGTGTAAGCATCATTAATTAAAACTTCCGGGCTGAATTGCCGTGGTCCATATATAAAACTACTTCTGCTTCCTGACGCTTCGTTGCCTACTGCGGGCAACATCTTCTGTGGTGAGTCGGCGACTGGCTGCTAGCCGCTGGTGATTCCACGTATATAGAGCGCTTAGATGGCGCCACCACTCCTCACGTGCTTTCGACTTTAAAACTATCTCTGGCTAGAGCCATCTCTCTCGATTACAGGTAATCGATTGTCACTTCGTTGGTACAAAGTCGACCGCCATATCGTGTCTAGTTTTAATCCTTCTTGTTTCCTATTAAAATTATTTCCGTACTTGTAGATCTCTATAGCTTCTCTATACATACGAGAATGTGGCATGGTTTATATTGGAACAACTAAAAGGAGTGTTAATACCCGCCTAACGGAACACAAAAGAAACTGTAGATTGGGACAGATTGAGAAATCAGCTGTAGCGGAACACGTTTTCAAAGATGGTGATACGAAATAAAATGTAGTGAGACAAACGTGATATCTAGGACCACACGTTATTATACTCGCATGTATAGAGAAGCTATAGAGATCGACAAGCACGGAAATAATATTAATAGAAAAGAAGAAGGATTAAAACTAGACAAGATATGGCGGTCGACTTTGTACCAACGAAGTGACAATCGATTACCTGTAATCGAGAGAGATAGCACTAGCCAGAGATAGTTTTAAAGTCGAAAGCACGTGATGAGTGGTGGCGCCATCTAAGCGCTCTATATAAGCGGGACCTCCAGCGCCTAGCAGCCAGTCACCGACTCACCACAGAAGATGTTGCCCGCAGTAGGCAAAGAAACGTCAGGAAGGAGAAGAAGTTTTATATATGGACCACGGCAATTCAGCCCGTAAGTTTTAATTAATGAAGACGCCGGCCGTGAAAGCTTACATGTTATGATTTGTGTAACCAGTTATTCGACTTGACAATAATTGACAGAGTTGTTGGATGTCCTACTGAGAGATATCGTCCTCGATGGTGAGTGTTCATCGGAGGTGAGGGTATCATCTGGAGTGCCCCAGGGAAGTGTGCTAGGTCCGCTGTTGTTTTCTATCTACATAAATGATCTTTTGGATAGGGTGGATAGCAACGTGCGGCTGTTTTCTGATGATGCTGTGGTGTACTGTAAGAGGATACAAGATGACTTGGACAGGGTTTGTGATTTGCGTAAAGAATGGCAGCTAACTCTAAACACAGATAAATGTAAATTAATGCAGATGAATAGGAAAAAGAATCCTGTAATGTTTGAATACTCCATTAGTAGTGTAGCGCTTGACACAGTCGCGTCGATTAAATATTTGGGCGTAACACTGCAGAGTGATATGAAGTGGGACAAGCATGTAATGGCAGTTGTGGGGAAGGCGGATAGTCGTCTTCGGTTCATTGGTAGAATTTTGGGAAGATGTGGTTCATCTGTAAAGGAGACCGCTTATAAAAAACTAATACGACCTATTGTTGAGTACTGCTCGAGCGTTTGGGATCCCTATCAGGTCGGATTGGGGGAGGATATAGAAGTAATTCAGAGGCGGGCTGCTAGATTTGTTACTGGTAGGTTTGATCATCACGCGAGTGTTACGGAAATGCTTCAGGAACTCGGGTGGGAGTCTCTGGAGGAAAGGAGGCGTTCTTTTCGCGAATCGCTACTGAGGAAATTTAGAGAACCACCATTTCAGGCTGACTCCAGTACAATTTTACTGCCGCCAACTTATATTTCGCGGAAAGACCACAAAGATAAAATAAGAGAGATTAGGGCTCGTACAGAGGCATATAGGCAGTCATTTTCCCTCGTTCTGTTTGGGAGTGGAACAGGGAGAGAAGATGCTGGTTGTGGTACGGGGAACCCTCCGCCACGCACCGTATGGTGGATTGCGGAGTAAAGATGTAGATGTAGAAATTCTGTCACATTGATGCGTCAGATCGCCAAACTCCCGAGATTGTCGGAGAGTTGTGCACATAACGCTCCAAACATTGTCAATGGAAAGAGATCCGGCGAACTTGCTGGCAGGTACAAAGACAAGCAGTAGAAACTCCCACCGTGCGTAAGAGGCTATTATCTTACCGAAACGTAAGCCCAAGATAACTTGCCACGAAAGGCTACAAAATGGGGTGTAGAATATCGTCTACGTGTGCTGCAAGGGAACCGCAGATGCCACCAGGGGAGACCTGGCACCCCACACTATCACTCCCTGTTGTCAAGCTGTATGGCGTGAAACAGCCGGGTGGGTGCCCCACTACTGTCCAGGGCGTCTGCTGACGCGTTTTCGGCCTGAAATTTAACTGGCTGGAGTAGAACTGTCTTCAGCGATGACTCCTGCTTCGGATGCAGCCACGATGACCTGCGATTATTGCACTTGTGTGCACGCTGGAACCACCAGAGGTCGTTCAAAAACATTTGAAGAAATGTGAACGTAATTCGTAGCAGTAAAAGGTGCTCCACAATCGCAATTATTTGATGTCCATCTGTGACGTGATCACAGGGGGATGCAACATTGACACATACGCGAATAAAGCGGCATAGGGTCCCCCTAAAATCCTCCAGTTCGGCAAAACCGTCGGTGCCACCCAGCTCCTTTTCTGCTACACTGCAGCTCTTGCTGCTGATACTAGGCCATACAAAATCAGAGGCTATCGAAGGGGTCGCCGCCTAGGACTTCGTCACGGGGTCTGTCTGCACAGATACATTTTTAAAATTTTTAATACGGGTGGACGGGAGCCACCTAAGATTTCGCAGAACTGGGGATCTTAGAAGAACCCTTTGTCGCTTTATTCGTGCGTATGCCATTCTCGTATCTGCCACTATCGCGCCACAGGAAGACACAAAATAGTTGAGCTGCGAAAGCGTCAGCACCCTTCGCTGTTTCAGATCACGCTCAAGCTCGCCAAATGGTTATGAGCGGTCCCTGCTGGTTCCAACCCATATACGAGAGCTGCACTGCAAACGAGTACGCCCATTTTCTATAGGGGTGCAGCCCCACAGTGACCTTAAAGATGGCTGAAGAGCCCGAAGTTCTGAAGAACGTCTTCCTGTTGCTCACTGCACTGCTGTCTTTCTCGACCGTGAATAGATATAAGGCAGCTGCTTTACTTACGTGTTTCGAATACATTATCTTCAGAATATCTGCAAAAGGTTGCAAAGATCAAGAATAGCAGAATGATGATAGCTAAGAGGCAAACAAGAAAATAAAGTGAAGAGTGAGAGAAAAATACCAAGCCTGGATAAGAACTTCATACAGGCATTATCAGGTCATGTGAATATGACGCATCCAGAAACGTAACTCACAAGGAAATCTCCCCATCGCACCCCTCTCAGATTTAGTTATAAGTTGGCACAGTGGATAGGCCTTGAAAAACTGAGAACAGATCAATCGAGAAAACAGGAAGAAGTTGTGTGGAACTATGAAAAAAGAAGTAAAATATACAAACTGAGTAGTCCATGCGAAGATGGGCAACATCAAGGACACTGAGAGTTTAGGAGCGCCGTGGTCCCGTGGTTAGCGAGGGGCAGCTACGGAGCGGGAGCTCCTAAGTTCAAGTCTTCACTCGAGTGAAAAGTTTAATTTTTTATTTTCAGTTTATGTGACAAACTCTTATGTTTTCATCACTTTTTTGGGAGTGATTATCACATCCACAAGAAAACCTAAATCGGGCAAGGTAGAAGAATCTTTTGACCCATTCGCTGAGTGTACAAGTTAGGTGGGTCGACAACATATTCCTGTCATGTGACGCACATGCCGTCACCAGTGTCGTATAGAATATATCAGAGGTGTTTTCCTGTGGAGGAATCGGTTGACCTATGACCTTGCGATCAAATGTTTTCGGTTCCCATTGGAGAGGCACGCCCTTTCGTCTACTAATCGCGCGGTTTTGCGGTGCGGTCGCAAAACACAGACACTAAACTTATTACAGTGAACAGAGACGTCAATGAACGAACGTACAGATCATAACTTTGCGAAAATAAAGAAAGAAAAATTTTCAGTGGAGGGAGGACTTGAACTAAGGACCTCTCGGTCCGCAACTACTCACGCTAACCACGGGAC
The DNA here is from genome assembly GCF_023898315.1 of Schistocerca nitens. Taxonomy (NCBI): domain Eukaryota; kingdom Metazoa; phylum Arthropoda; class Insecta; order Orthoptera; family Acrididae; genus Schistocerca; species Schistocerca nitens. The sequence goes on from NC_064623.1 coordinate 204,589,929, forward strand.
CACGGCGCTCCTGAGCCCACGTTCTCCTTGATGTTGCCTATCTTCCACATGGACTACTCAGTTTGTATATTTTGCTGATTTTTTTCATAGTTCCACACAACTTCTTCCTGTTTTCTCGATTGATCTGTGTTCAGTTTTTCAAGGCCTATCCACTGTGCCAACTTATAACTAAATCTGAGGGGGGTGCGATGGGGAGGTTCCCTTGTCAGTGCACAAGGATTGACATAACAACTGAGATAACAAAGTGACCAATACGTGGGGCTAGCGGTATAATATCGTAGGGTTGAAAGCGTGAGAAATATAGTTTAAATTACAGGGAAGACGTAGAAGAATGGTCGTACATACAGGATGTGATCAAAAGTATCCGGACACATGGCTGAAACTGACTTACAAGTTCGTGGCGGCCTTCATCGGTAATGCTTGAATTCAATATGGTGTTGACCCACCCTTAGCCTTGATGCCAGCTTCCACTCTCATAGGCATACGTTCAATCAGGTACTGGAACGTTTCTTGGGGAAAGGCACGGAGTGCTGCACTGAGGAGAGCTATCGATAGCTGTCGGTGAGGCCTGGCACGAAGTCGGCGTTTCAAAACATCCCAAAGGTGTTCTATTGGATTCAGGTCAGGATTCTGTGCGGGCCAGTCCATTACAGGGATGTTATTGTCGTGTAACCACTCCGCCACAGGTTGTGCATTATCAACAGGTGCTCGATCGTGTTGAAAGATGTAATCGCCCCCAAGTTGCTCTTCAACAGTGGGAAGCAAGAAGGTGCTTAAAACATCAATGTAGGGCTGTTCTGTGATAGTGCCACGCAAAACAACAAGGAGTGCAAGCCCCCTCCATGAAAAACACGACCACATCATAACACCACCGCCTCCGAATTTTACTGTTGTCACTACACACGCTGGCAGATGGCGTTCACTGGGCATTCGCCATACCCACTCCCTGCCATCGGGTCGCCACATTGTGTACCGTGATTGTCACTCCACACGACGATTCTCCACTGTTCAGTCGTTCAATATTTACGCTTCTTACACCAAGCTAGGCGTCGTTTGGCATTTACCGACATGATGTGTGGCTTATGAGCAGCCGCTCGACCATGAAATCCAAATTTTCTCACCTCCCCTCTAACTGTCATAGTACTTGAAGTGGATCCTGATGCAATTAGGAATTCCTGTGTAATGATCTGGATAGATGTCTGCCTATTACACATTACGACCCTGTCGGCGGTCACTTTCAGTCAACCGGCTTGTACGCTTTTGTGCCGTACGTGTCCCTTCACGTTACCACTTCACTGTCACATCGGAAAAAATTGACCTAGGGAGTGTGGAAATCTCGTTGTACAGACATGACGTACCCAATCACCTGACCACGTTCGAAGTCCGTGTGTTCCCGCGGAGCACCCCATTCTGCTCTCTCACGATGTAATGACATGGAGTACCTGGCAGTAGGTGGCCACACAATGCACCTGATATGAAGAACGTATATTTTTGGGGGTGTCCGGATACTTTTGATGGCGAACCGCAATAACACCAATAACATGTAAAAATATACTAAAAAAGACATCTCTCATTAATATTGCTAAACGATACAGTAAATGTACCTGAAAGCGGGAATAGGTGCAGGTAAGGGGGGGGGGGGTAGGAGGCAGACATTAGTGTTGAAGGATAATTTTAATTAATTAACTGGTGACCAAAACTGGAACTATTTTTTCCAAGGTAAATCTGTTCCGCATTAACGCATTAGAATAGCTACCAAATTTCGCTGGCATACGATAATTGCAGTACGTACTGGACCTCTGTGAGCCGCTGCACTTTAATTATAGGCAGCTGGTTCATTCGTGTGGTAATTCGTTACCCGACACATCACTCTCTTGTTTACAAATTCCGTTCCAATTGCAACGTTACCACCCCGCTGCTATGTAATCTTAGTAGCAGCTGTGGTTTTGCATTGTGCAGGCGAGTGCAAACCACCTACCAAATTTCCATATGTACGGAGCAGCTGGGGACGAAATCTGCCCAAAAGAGTTATAAATATTACTTTTCTTATTTGTAACGACAAACTCTCTTCAACTCTTTTAAGATAACGAAGCGATACTTGGATGACGATCAAGTTTTGTAGTTTCTATTAGCTAGTTAAAGACTCCTGGCTCTTTGCATACACTAGATTCTTTTCAAGATGCAACCAAGTTTAGTGACAATGAAACAGAAACATCAGATCATGAAACTGACAGTGAAATAGGGGATAGAAGAAGAGACTGATAGCCAAGAAAACCAAGAAACAGCAAGACAATATAACTATTTTTATGGAAAAAAACGTTATAACTAAGAATATCAAGGTGGTGTGTTGGAATTTACAAAACTCGGAAAGGCATTGATCAAAGAAAATGTCAAAGAGAGGAAGCTGAATACCAGAAATTTTTCTGAAAATGATAGCGAGGGAGAAGAAACTGCAGAACAAGCACAGGCGGAACCGAGTCAGTCAAAAAAGTCAAAGCTGTCACGATGCCAGATATGTGCACGCCTTAAAGACACAAAAACTGCCAAAACATTTTCTAAACGTGGGAAATACTTGTGTACAATGGTGCTTGGCTGTGGCGAACGAAAATAAGTGATTAGTTCATGTACTTACGGACAATTTGTAATTGAAAGTCATCAGTTCAGTTTTTCTTTATAGTTTCGTTACTTAATCATTATCTGATCTGTAAACATGTTTCTGGACATTGTTGATGTAATTTTTTTTTAGAAGTTAATTCTAAATCCTCTGTTTAAGAGGCCAAGGTTAGTGTGTAAAAAATGCCTCTAGGCACTATGGGACTTAACATCTGAGATGATCAGTCCCCTAGACTTAGGTCTACTTAAACCTAACTGACCTAAGGACAGCACACACATCCATGCCCGAAGCAGGATTCGAACCTGCGAACGTAGCAGCAGCGCGGTTCCGGACTGAAGCGCCTAGAACCGCTCGGCCACAGCGGCCGGCGGCTAATGTATAAACATTAACTGTTAGTAAGATCACATTTTCTTCTTTTAATAAATATAGGTTTTTGATAAATAGAAGCCTTTCTTTTATTGTTTCTTTATCAATAGTTTAGAGAATCACTGAGTTGGTGCACAAGTTGGTAGTTTTTTTCATAAGTTTAGTAAACTCAACAGATACACATAACAGAGACGTTAGTCGTCAGTAATATACTCGTATTCTGCTTCACTATTTACAACGGTCTGCCAAAGCTGGAGTAACTTTTCGATTCCCCGACTGCAGAAATCACGTGGTTTTGAGGCGAAGAACACTTCCAGGCATGTTCGAATCGCATTTTTGCCCGGAGAGGAAGTTCTTTGAAGGTTGTTCGATAGAGAGCGGAAAAGGTGAAAATCTGAGGGCACAAGATCAGGTGAATAAGACGGGTGCGGCATCACTTGCCAACTCCTGTATAGTGTTCTTCTTGTGAGTCTAGCAGAATACGGGCGAGCGTTATCGTGGAGTAGCATCAATTCACGCAAACTTCCTGGTCGTTGTTCTTGGATTGCGTCTGCAAGACGTCCCAGTTGTTGACAATAAATGTCGGCGGTGATGGTTACATCTCGGGGACGTAATTCGTACTACATCACACCGTTGCTTTTCCATCAGATGCACAACATTATCTTCTGCATGTCTTTGTATGGGGAGTTGCTGCTTTGTTCGCACACAACCATTCCTTTCTTTTCCTTATGTTGGCATAAAGACACCGTCTTTCGCCACCAGTAACGATACATGATAGGAATGGTCGGTGTTGTTCATAAGCCAACTGATCACGAACAAGCAGAGATGCGCACATGGCCACACGCTGATACTTGTGATTTTGGCTTAGAGCATGCGGTACCCATGCATCCGATTTTTGAAGCTTCCTCATTGCATGGAAATGTTGCACAATGGTGGAATGATCACAGTTTATCACATTTGCCAGTTCTCGAGCATAATGACGTGGGTCATTGTGGATTGATGAGTTTAAATGATGTTCATCAAACTCCAAAGATCTTCCTGAATGTGGAGAGTCACAAATGTCAAAAGGATCCTCCTTAAAACGAGAAAAACATTCTCACTTGCCGTGCTCTGTCCAATGGCATTACCCTCACACACAGTTCAAATGTTTCTGACTGCCTCCACAGCTGTCATCCCTGTACTGAACTCACACAGAAGAAGTATTTAAGACCATGGAAAATGGAGAAGATTTACAAAGAAGTCGACCACACGTGAGTGAGAAGAGGCGAAGGAGAAGAATAAGAAGGATTATTTAATCAAAATAATCCTCATTCATTGTTCCGACTCAGTTGCACATTTTGATTAAAAATGTGGAACTGAGAACTGTTTTAACTATCTAAACAGTTGCTGAGTCGCTCAGGACGGTTGTGTCGGCTGTAGTGATTTATTTAATCGGTGCGATGAAAGCATGGCTAGTTTTAGTTTTTTTATGATACGAATGTATCATTTTTAATTCCACTCCATTATTTTCATCCCTTGCATATCCAGTTTACATTCTTCAGTGCCTTTTTCAATGTGCAGATTGAACAACACAAGTGAGGGGTTAGATCTCTGACGAACCCCTTCCTATAAAAACGTCCAATTTCAGTCTGCATATGTCTTTTCTTTATTTCCAAATTATTGTTTTCGGGCCGGCTGCCGATCTTCAGATCCATTATACAAAAATTAATGACAATTGATTCAAAACTTACGAGGATATTGCTTCAGAATTTCAAAAAATTAGTTACTACACAAAACGCACAATTTATTACAGTTACAGAGTAACCTTTCGATACACGGCTGCTAGTTCACTGCCGTAACTAAACACATCCAAGCCGGCTAAGACTTTACATTACAATTTTTTAAAGAAACCAAACTGGTGTAGTTCTTGTAACGCCGAGAAGTGCCCTCTGTCTGCAGAAAATGGATTGACCAATAAAAAAGGTCCTAACATATAAACAACGATTGTGATATCAATCCATATTCCGCAGACAGCAATTTAAAGCTTTACAAACGTTGCACCAATTATGTTTCTTTAAACCAGTAATATAAAGCCTTAGCAGGCTAGTACATGTCGCCTTAAGACAACCCGCTTGCAGTTCTTCCGAGACAGGTTACTCTGTAACTATAAAAAAATGTCTGTTTTGTATAGTAAGTTATTTAATTTTGTCTAACAGATCTGAAGATGGGCAACCGGCCCGAAACCGGTAATTTGGGAATAAAGAAAAGCGATCAGCAGACTCAAATTGGACATTTTCACATAAATAACGATCGCCGATACCCCCTAATGTGCTGATCCCGGAGGAGGTTCGAGTCCTCCCTCCGGCATGGGTGTGTGTGTGTGTGTGTGTGTGTGTGTGTGTGTTTGTCCTTAGGATAATTTAGGTTAAGTAGTGTGTAAGCTTAGGGACTGATGACCTTAGCAGTTAAGTCCCATAAGATTTCACACACATTTGAACATTTTGAACCCCCTAACGAGGAACATGTCTAGTTTAACTTAACTCCTTTATCCATGTGAAACTCCTGTAATTCACAGTACTCATGTGTGCATGCTGCCTTTTTTTGTTTATATACAATTCACGTACATTTCGTCTGTCTCTGAATTCTAGACCAATACTAGTCACAGCCTTCACTAACAAATCCCAGTCCACATTATCGAAGGCTCTTTCCAAGTCTAGGTTTCCACAATTTATTATGATTATTGATACTCTCGAAAAGCACGTGGGAGAAATTAACACCTCAAGCTTTCCGTGCAAAACGGATTTCTCTTATTAAATTTGGATGATCGTTTCTCCCTACATTGCCGGCCGGAGTGGCCGAGCGGTTCTAGGCGCTACAGCCTGGAACCGCGGGACCGCTACTGTCTCAGGTTCGAATCCTGCCTCGGGCATGGATGTGTGTGATGTCCTTAGGTTAGTTAGGTTTAAATTGTTCTACGTTCTAGGGGACTGATGACCTCAGATGTTACGTCGCATAGTGCTTAGAGCCATTTGAACCATTTTTCTCCCTACATAGGTAGGGAGCAGGAGAAAGTTGACAATTTTAATTGCCAGAAAAGTACTTACTGCAAACGCCTTTGTTTCAATGATTGCCCCCCAACTGGAGTATTATATTTGTGACAGTCTCTCCCCTATTTCACGGTAATACTACACGAGCTTCCGTTCTTTGAACTTTATCGACGTCCTTCGTCAATCCTATACGGAAAGGACTCCATATCACACAGCAATACTCCAGGAGAGGACGTACAACCGTAGTGTAGGCAGCCTACTTAGTACTCCTGTTGCATCTTTTAAATGTTCTGCCAATAAAACGTAGTCTTTGGTTTTCTCTTCTCCAGAACATTATAGATGTGATCGTTCCCAATTTACGTTGTTCGTAATTGCAGTTCCTTGGTACTTAGTTGAATTGACAGCCTTTAAATGCGTATAATTTATCGTATGATCAAAATATAGCGACTTCCTTTTGGCATCAATTGCCACATTTTGCACCATACAGATATCTTGTCTAAATCATTTTGCTATTGGTTTTGAGCTTCTGGTGATTTTACGAGATGTTAAATGAACGTATCATGTGCAAACAATCTAACAGGTCTGCTCAGATTGCCTCTTTTATCGACTATATACTTTAGGAACACAGGAGGGCCTGACCCCCTTCCTTGGGGAACGCCAGATATCACTTCTCTTTCACTCGGTGACTTTTTCGTCAGTTACTTGCAACTGTGATCTTTCCAACACGAAATCACGAGTCCAGTCGCACAGCCGAGATGATACTCTGTAGGCAAGCAATTGTGATTTGAAGCCATATCTGAAGAACACTGTTAAAAGCTTCCTGGAAATAAAGAAATGTGCGACCAACTTGAGATTCTGTGTAGAAATGGCTCTGAGCACTACGGGACTTAAATAAACTGCTGAGATCATCAGTCCCCTACAACTTAGAACTACTTAAACCTAACTAACCTAATGACATCACACACATCCATGCGCCTAGAACCGCTCGGCCACACCGGCCGGCTTCTGTGTAGATAGAACTCATTACTTCCCGTGAATAAAGACTCACTGTCGCTTTTGTAATGAAATAATTCGTCCTGTAAACAGCCGGCTGTTGAGGGGCAGCGGGTGGCAACCGTGCCAGGATGCGCGCACCGCCACGCACTGTCCACTCGGACGGGCCGGCGCTTTCTATAGCCGTGGCAGTTTCTGCGCTCCTCTGGCAGAACGGCAAGCCAACTGCCCCGGGACACGTGGCTCACAGAGCCGGACAGGCAGCCAATCAGCGGAACGAGTCCTCTGGCCGACCAGACAATGCGCCGAGAGCAGCACCCCCAGCAATCACAGGTCGCCGCTCCGGCACTCTTTCCTCATTAGCGCCGAGCTCTGCTCCCAAAAGCCTGCCTGCAATTGGCCGCCACTACACTTCAAACTGATGGCCTTTCTCCAATTGTTTCACTTGTCTATACAGCACTGCAGGGCAAAACATAGTTCGCATTTGTAATTGAAAAGGATGAATGCTCACTTTGTGATCCATCCTGTCAGAAAGGAGACTTCATTTCTCACTGCATCTGGCTGCGGAATACACTGCGTTTCTGTAGTGATGGATAATAGCTCTCATGGATGGAGAAACGATTGTCGGGCTAAAACTCGGATGTACACTATTGGTCATTAAAATTGCTACACCAAGAAGAAATGCAGATGATGAACAGGTATTCATTGGATAAATATGCTAGAACTGACATATTATTGCATTAACACGTAATTTGGGTGAATAGATCCTGAGAAATCAGTACCCAGAACAACCACCTCTCGCCCTAATAACGGCCTTGGTACGCCTGGGCATTGAGTCAAACAGAGCTTGGATGGCGTGTACACGTACAGCTGCCCATGCAGTTTCAACACGATGCCACAGTTCATCAAGAGTAGTGACTGGCGTATTGTGACGAGCCAGTTGCTCGGCCACCATTGACCAGGCGTTTTCAATTGGTGAGACATCTGGAGAATGTGCTGGCCAGGGCAGCAGTCGAACATTTTCTGTATCCAGAAAGCCACTACAGGACCTGCAACATGCGGTCGTGCATTATCCTGCTCAAATGTAGGGTTTCGCAGGGATCGAATGAAGGGCAGAGCCACGGGTCGTAACACATCTGAAATGTAACGTCCACTGTTCAAAGTGCCGTCTATGCGAACAAGAGGTGACCGAGACGTCTAACCAATGGCACCCCATACCATCACCCCTGGTGATACGCCAGTATGGCGATGACGAATACACGCTTCTAATGTGCGTTCTCCGCGATGTCGCCAAACACGGATGCGACCATCGTGATGCTGTAAACAGAACCTGGATTCATCCGAAAAAATGACGTTTTGCCATTCGTCACCCAGGTTCGTCGTTGAGTACACCATCGCAGGCGCTCCTGTCTGTGATGCGGCGTCAAGGGTAACCGCAGCCACGGTCTCTGAGCTGATAGTCCATGCTGCTGCAAACGTAGTCAAACTGTTGCTGCAGATGGTTGTTGTCTTGCAAACGTCCCCTTCTGTTGACTCAGGGATCGAGACGTGGCTGCACGATCCGTTACAGCCATGCGGATAAGACGCCTGTCATCTTGACTGCTAGTGATACGAGGCCGTTGGGATCCAGCACGGCGTTCCGTATTACCCTCCTAAACCCACCGATTCCATATTCTGCTAACAGTCATTGGACCTCGACCAATGCGAGCAGCAATGTCGCGATACGATAAACAGCAATGGCGATAAGCTACAATCCGACCTTTATCAAAGTCGGAAACGTGATGGTACGCATTTCTCCTCCTTACATGAGGCAGCACAACAACGCTTCACCAGGCAATGCCGGTCAACTGCTGTTTGTGTATGAGAAATCGGTTGGAAACTTTCCTCATGTCAACATTTTGTAGGTGTCGCCACCGGCGCCAACCTTGTGTGAATGCTCTGAAAAACTAATCATTTGCATATCACAGCATCTTCTTCCTGTCGTTTAAATCTCGCGTCTGTAGCATGTGATCTTCGTTGTTTATCAATTTTAATGGCCAGTAGTGTAGTTGTGAAATCATCCCAACATTGTATCTGCGCAACTAACCGACATCTTCAAGTGCGACGAACTACGAATAACGTCACACACCAGCTCGGAGGCGTATTTCGGCAGGAGGCTTCCGACTGGGGGCGCTGTGGCGGCCGACTGCAGCGCGTAGTAGCACTGACATCTTTTGTACCTGTGCCGAAGCTCTTGGACCAACGTCCGACATGTGGCGTTGCTGCCTGTCCCGCTACTGGTCAGGTAATTTTCGCTATTGGCCTCCCAATTTGGCACCTACACAACTGCGCGTCTCGGATTTTGATGAGACCTGTAGAGGGACCTGCCCTGTTTATCTGCCTACCGGCTACTCATGCAATGGTCCCTAGCTTCCGAGAAGACAGATATTGAAGTATTATGCATACCTACTATCAGAGTTGTAAAACTACCGTTGGTCACTTAACATCGTAACCGCGTTACATGTACATTAGGTATGTTGCACAACACATCAGACGTTACCTGATTTCGCTCGCTTTGTTAATGAATGCGGTCAGTTTCTTACTAGATTCCCCTAGGAACCGGTAGCGGTGAACCATCTAGAAACTTAGTAAGAGATTACATAAAAGAATGCGTAACCTATGGATCATTTGTGTCCTACGCAGTTATCCTCCTGTCGGTTACTTCTAAATCAGCAGCGTTTATCCCAAACTTGAAACTGTCAACGTTTAATTCAGGTTTATGGTTGATTTCTAACGTGAAACAGAGAGATTTTATGTTAAAAAATAAAAAAATACGGATTTAACACATCCTGCTACAAAATCGATTTCCTCAAAAAAAGGTAAATTTGAAAAACACAAACCAAAATATATCAAACATCGCCAAAATACTTCGTCTAGCTTAAAAAAATCTTTTTGCTGTTGTTAATAAACAACTTTCACACTTATCAATAATAACAGGCAACTGTTGCCGGTGATCAGATGAAGAACATTCCATGAGTACAAAATAACAATAATGATCCAGAATGAGATTTTCACTCTGCAGCAGAGTGTGCGCTGTTATGAAACTTCCTGGCAGATTAAAACTGTGTGCCGGACCGAGACTCGATCTCGGGACTTCTGCCTTTCGCGGGCAAGTGCTCTACCATCTGAGCAACCCAAGCACGACTCACGACCCGTCCTCACAGCTTCACTTTTGCCAGTACCTCGTCTCCTACCTTCCAGACTTCACAGAAGCTTTTCTGCGAACAGAAGAGCTTCTGTGCAACAGAAGATCTGTCCCTAAGGACAGATAGATAATTGTGTTGATCCACTTTGCTTGTCAAAGTAACGAGAATACTTAAGAGATTCCCCTCAGGCCTGAAACCTTCCGAAAATTGTTTTCAGACGCTTCACGCTGGGAACGCCAACGGTCATCCAGCCTACGGAGCTTAAAACGTGTTTCATCTAAGAAAGCTACTTGTCGCCACTCAGTGGACGTTGCGGTGCTCGCGCGCCAATTCCAGCCTTCGTGGCCGACAAACCGTAGTCAGCGTGGGTGTAAGAACCAGGCACTTGCTACAGAGATCCATACGCAGCAACGTTCGCTGAACGATCGTTGAGGAGACACTGTTGGTAGCCCCTTGATTCATCTGGACGGTCATCTGTTCAACAGTTGGACGTCTATTTGCCCGTACATATCCGCAGGTATACTTAACTACTGTCACCTATGGCCGGTGGTGCACCACGGTTGCGTCGCCGCCAGTTTTGGATAGCGCAATTTCGCCATGAGCGGCATAATTCAACCACGGCGGCACTCGAACAGTTAACAAACTTGGCCGTTTCGGAAATGCTTCTACTCTTGGTCGGAAACCCAATGATTCATGACCATTTGGAGATTAGGTTCAAATGGTTCAAATGGCTTTAAGTACTATGGGACTTAACATCTGAGGTCATCAGTCCCCTAGAACTAAGAACTACTTACACCTAACTAACCAAAGGACATCACACACATACATGCCCGAGGCAGGATTCGAACCTGCGACCGTAGCAGCAGCAAGTTCCGCTCGACCACAGCGGCCGGCCATTTTTTCGAAATGCGTTGTGATTAGCTAACAAATTCAAATGGCTCCTAGCACTTTAGGACTTAACATCTGAGGTCATCGGTCCCCTAAACTTAGAACTACTTAAACCTAACTAACCTAAGTACATCACACACATGCTTGCCCGAGGCAGGATTCGAACCTGCGACCGTAGCAGCCGCGTGGTTCCGGACTCAAGCGCCTAGAACCGCTCGGCCACCGCGGCCGGCGGAGATTAGGTAAATCGCTGAGTTTCCGCACCACGAAAAGACTGTACTGTTTCCTGCGTTCCCCCAACACGCATTATATTCCCTACACCTGGCGTCTGTGAGTGTTCGTCTCGTAAATACGAACAGGTTCGCAGATATGTGAGTGGTTCGAAGAGTGCTTAAATAATTGAACCCAGTATGCTGTCCTCGACGGCGAATGTTCATCAGAGGCAAGGGTATCGTCAGGAGTGCCCCATGGAAATGTGATAGGACCGCGGTTGTTCCCTATTCACATAATGATTTGTCGGACAGGCTGGGCAGCACTCTGCAGTTGTTTGCTGATGATTCCCTGGTGTACGGTAAGGTGTCGAAGTTGAGCGACTGTAGGAAGATACAAGACGACTTAGGAAAAATGTCCAGTTTGTGTGACGAATGCGAGCTAGCCCTGAATGCGGAAAAATGTAAGACAATGTAGATGAGTAGGAAGAACAAACCTATAATGTTTGAATACAGTATTATTATTACGCTCAATGCAAGTCCCCCAGCGCTTAGAAAGTGCATAAATTCCTTTAGTAAAAAATTCTTTTGGTAATCCGCGCAACCGCTCATGCACCGCGTGGCGTACCTCTTCATCAGAACGGAACTTCTTTCCTCCCTTGCGTCTTTGAGTTGTCCAAACATATGGAAATCACTTGTGGCAAGGTCTGGTGAGTATGGTGGATGAAGAAGACACTCAAAATGCAGATCTGTGGCACTTGCAGTGTGGAGCCTTGCATTGTCATGTTGCAGGACACCTGCTGACAGAAGTCCACGTCTCTTTGATTTGATTGCAGGCCGCAGATGATTTTTTAGGAGATCTGTGTATGGTGCACTGGTGACAGTGGTCCCTCTAGGCATGTAATGCTCCAAAATGACGCCTTTTTCGTCCCAAAAGAGAGTCAGCGTAACCGTCCCTGCTGATGGTTCTGTTCGAAACTTCTTTGGTTTTGGTGATAAAGAATGGCGCCATTGCTTGCTCGCTCTCTTCGTTTCCGATTGGTAGAAGTGAACCCAGGTTTCGTCTCCAGTAACGATTCTTGCGAGGAAACCATCACCTTCTCGTTCAAAGCACCGAAGAAGTTCTTCACAAGCATCAACATGTCGTTCTCTCATTTCAGGAGTCAGCTGCCGTGGCACCCATCTTGCAGACACTTTGTGAAACTGGAGCACTTCATCGACAATGTGGTGTGCTGACCCATGACTAATCTGTAAACATGCTGCAATTTCATTCAGTGTCACTCGGCGGTTTTCCTTCACTATGGCTTCAACTGCTGCAATGTTCTGTGGAGTCACAACTCGTTGTGCCTGACCTGGACGAGGAGCATCTTCCACTCCATTTGCGAACTTCCTTCTCCAATCGTAGACTTGCTGCTGTGACAAACATGCATCACCGTATTGAAATCATTCGTTGATGAATTTCAATACGTTTCACATCTTCACTACGCAAAAACCGAATAACGAACGCTGTTCTTCCCTGGTGCAAGTCGTAAGTGGGGCGGCCACCTTTATACTGATACTGCGACGGTATGTCTGCATCTGCGCTATTCTGCCACCTACAGGCGATTCTGCACGCTGTTTGTAGCACGCTTACCAACTTACAGTATAACGACGCGAAATTTCGATTTGTTATTACAAATTTAAGGCTTTTATTTGACTCACCCTCGTATCTGTGAGTAACGTTGCAAAGCGATGTGATGTGGAACGAGCATATCAGGAATGTGTAGCGAAGACGAATGATCGGCTTCGGTTTATGAGGAACACGCATATAGGTCGCTGGTGCGAGCTATTCTTGAGAACTGGTCGAGTGTTTGGGATCCGTACCAGATCGGATCGAAGGAGGACATCGAAGCAATTCAGATACGGGCTGCTAGATTTGTTACCAGTAGGTTCGAACAACATGTGTTAGGGAGATGCTCCGTGAACTCAAATTGGAATCCCTGAAGGGAACGCGACGTTCTTTTCGACAAAAATTATTGAGAATATTTACAGAACCAGGATTTGAACCTGACTGCCGAACGATTCTACTGCCACCAACAGTGGTAAGGACCACGAAGATAAGATACGAGAAATTAGCGCTCCTACCGGTGCGTATAGAGTGCCGTTTTTCCCTCCCTCTATTTGCGAGTGGAACAGTGGCTAGTAATGGTACAGGGTACCCTCCGCCACGCACCGCACGGTGGCTTGCGGAGTGTCTACGTAGATGTCGATGGCAGGCCGAGGCACGCCCGCCAGTGTAGCCGGCCTCGCCGACTGCCCTCAAATAGCTACCGCGTCGCGACTGGAAGAGCTCTGGAGCGCGGCTGCCTTTCGGTTTTACACCTGCCGCCGTTTAAGAGCGTATCATGTGTGAGCCGGCGCACAGCGGTGTGGGCCGCCGCGGCCGCAGGCGCGTCAGGAATAGAGTGGGCCGGATGCGCGTCAGTGGCCGGTATTTCTGGACGCCCGGACTCCAGTCGCACTCCGCGCGCCGAACCCACCCGGACCCGCGGCCGCGTCCATTACACGAGGTCGCGATTAATCGCGACGGGTCCCCAGCCACCGGACACGTCTAAATCTGGCCACGCCGGCGACACATCCGCAGAGCAGTATTACACGACGCTCTACCGATTACATAATGGAACTTCCGTGGAGAGCTGGCTTAAAATGTTGTCTCCCGATCATTGTTAAATATGGAAGTAGTAACACCCACCCTGGAGTCTTATAAGAATAGAATTTCTATTTAGGAAACAACAAGAAAAAGTTTCGAAATGGCTTCAAATTGCATGAAACGTATTCGCAATTGCGAATAAGGACAAACATCAGCTGTGTAATGCAATGACGACAAAGAAACTTTGTGCCGGACAGGGACTCGTCCCGGATCTCCCAATTATCGCGGGCAATCGCCTTATCACTGGGCTACCCGAGGAAGCTTCACGGCTGTACTCAAACCTCCATATGCCGTAAACCATGTGTCTACAATCTACTCTAGTATTATTAATACTAGAGTATCTTCCCGTACAGGGAAGAGATATTAATTGTAAAAAAAGTTTGTTTATTTATAGACCCAATCACATGTTTATGACACAGTTTAACCGGTTTCTACCATACAATGACCATCTTCAGATGCTAAACACAGGAAACTCTGAATACAGGTTCGTGCATTGTCATTTTTGACAACGCACGAACCTGCGTTTGTTTATAAATAACTTTTGTGCTACCAGTCAAGATACATATTGTACATGTACAACGACGTATACCACAGTCCCTGCAACTTCATGTCACCCGAATATCAAAAATGTTCAAATGTGTGTGAAATCTTATAGGACTTAACTGCTAAGGTCATCAGTCCCTAAGCTTACACACTACTTAACCTAAATTATCCTAAGGACAAACACACACACCCATGCTCGAGGGAGGACTCGAACCTCCACCGGGACCAGCCGTACAGTCCATGACTGCAGCGCCTTAGACAGCTTTTTTTTAATTTTTTTTATTTTTGGTCCCTTTCCCGAGACGCTAATCGTCCTTGATTCTGTTGTCGCTGAATCACTGCGCTTGTGGCTTTCTTCGTATCTCGTACGCTCGGCTAATCCCGCGCGGCTGCCGAATATCCATAAACAGGCAACATACAGGGCAGTGCTATATAGGGCAACCAAGAAAACAAGCAACAAGAAATAAATAAAGTGAGGCAGATTGCAGCTGCTAATGATTATACTCCTGAACACACTCCTAGTGAAAAAAGACCCAAGTACAAAGTGCGCCACGGAAGAAAAAGACAAAAACAAATGTATGACTAGCATCCCCTACATTGACAATAATCACAGAAGATTGCAAAGATTTTAAAAAAATCAGAAAGTAAGACACGGGTTTTCTACATCAAATAAACTACAACAAAAACTAATACGTAATATAAAGTTTAATCATCATCCATATTCAGGAATGGTCCATGTTCTACCTAGGACAATAAGACCGAAATTTCAACACCAGGTACACAGAGAACATTAAAGATTGGACACACAACATCACCACATACATTATACAGGATAAACATTTGGAAAAGTAGAGCAAAAGGTCAAACTACCCCACCAGCTAAATTAAGGGGATAAAATGGAATTTTTAGAGAAACTAGAGATATATTCACACCAAAGAAAATATGAAGACAAAATGTTAAACGGAAAACTATAAAGTGCATCTGTGTATTTCGTCAGATGTTTTGACAAAATACTTAAATAAAAACAGTAACACGTAGAAGAAATCACAATTGTAAAAGAGATATAAGAAAATTACGATCCATATTGTGAAGATAAATATCCTCTGTACAAAAGGATATCATACTCTGTGGGAGCTCTGTAACATTATCTCTGTCAAATACACTTGAAGACATATTCGTAACCCTTTGTTTACATATGTTATTCTCGACGTATACCGTGCACTGAAAATTGTGTGTAGTGTTTAACATGTGTGAGTCTCTGCACAAATGGAACATAAGACAACTGTAAGCCTAAATTCTTCAGAATTTCGCTCTGACTACGTATAAAATTGATAACTAATTAAAAAAGTGCATTTTTTATACATTGCAGTGAAGTCAACAAAGGGAAGCATAACCTCACACATCGAAAACATTACGTAAAACTGCCTTACTACAAACAGAAAACGCTCATTTGGAAATGGGAATCATTCACCGGAACCTGTCTTGTAAAATACGAACAAAATAAAATCGTGACTGGTAGCAAAAAAGTTACGTATTTATAAACAAACCCATTGTTCTCACAGTCACAGGCTTTCACAAAACCATTTATAACAGGACAAAATCTGAAAATTTGAGGAACAGCGCCTAATTCAGTCTTTTGACTTAACTTTATTTAAGGAGAAAAAATACGAATCATTACTTTCTGAGTGACCCTCGTAATAACTAATCCACTGAGAACCAGGTCCCTAAAGTGTACACCGACGTCAGACCCACATTGAAGTGCATATCAAAAAAATGGGTGAGACAGCCTTCTGCCAATGTTCACACTTATGTAAGGGTCTACAGCATAGACAAAATTGGTTCACCATAAGACCAACAGAAGTCGGGGAGGCGGAATACATGCTAAAGTATCAAAATCAGCGACGGTGTGCTTTGGGCCCTTACGGTTCTTGGCGCCTCATGTATTATTTACTGCTCATGAACTATACGCATTCCTCTGTTAACTAAGTAACTAAGCACACTAGTTAAGAGAGCACCGGAATGCCCTAATTTTGTGAGATTAAATAAATGAATAAACAAAATACGTAACTGAGGAAAAGAGATAAGAATTGAGTCAGGTTAGCTAGAATGAGATTAAAGTAGAATATTTCACAGATAAAAAGTTACCCCTAAAGCAGTATGATGGATAACACTGTGCGGTTGTGTACGTTCTTACTCTTAGGAGAGTAGTTCTTCACAGTTGGCAGCCCTGAGGGGAAACAAAGTGCCGGAGCTTCCCCGCTACTTCTTTTCATTTTGCGGCACCGCCCCCGCCGCCGCCTCCGCCTTCGCGGGGACACGGCCCGGCAGAGTGCATGCGAGGCCGCCGGCGGACAGATGGATGCGGGGGCGGAAGGATGCGCCATTTCTCGGCGCTAAAACCTCGCCGCAGCCGACCCCGGGGCTAATCACATCAGGGCGCGGCGCGCGGCAGAGAGCGATGGGCCCGCCCGCCGGCGAGGGTCACTCCCACCCTCCGCCCTCCCACGCGATCCCTTCATCCGTCTCCGCGGCGCAGGGCTCTACAAGGGACGGCTTGTCTTTCCCCGGCGAGAGGGCGGGTTCTCACGCAAGGCTTTAAGCCGTCTACGCTCAGCAGTACTACGTGGTACACAGTGTTAATGCATCTCACATGAGCACACCGGAAAAATGTCAGCCGAGGAAAACAGTGCTCCAGCGCTGATAATGGCCTCGATTCGTAGAGGAAGAGAGTCCTTCATTTCTTCAGGTACGCCATGCGCAGCTGAAGCCACTCGTCTTCCTGCACAATAACTGTCCATGCCAGAATGACATAATCTTGTTACAGAGAGTGAGGTGGAACCTGTTTCACTCCTTCTCCCCACATTTTTATCTTATTTCCACATTTGATTTTCATATGAGATTCTTTTACTGGTTCTGTTTTTATGTGGTGACATATTGCTCGCTTTAAGCAATGTAAATAACTCATCTGTACTTAATGCATTTCTCTTTAATGTATATGGCTTTGGGGCTACGGGAACTCTTTTCGATTGGCGTGGCCTGCAGATGTACCAGAGTCTCGAGGAACCAGTCGTCACGGTAACAGACCGCCTAAACAGAGTTCGAGCCTTTCAGGACGGTCGGAGGAGCTTCAGAGCTTTCAGCAGCACAATGGGAGACCATTAGTGGTAGTGGTGAGAACTGTGATTGTTGCTCTTAGTAAACTTTCATAAGTATAATTGGGTAGGCTATCGGCGGTGTCTAGAGATGACCGCTCCCCAGTATCCCGCTGTGTGTGGACTTTAGACTCCGTTCCACAAGCTCCATATATGGCAACATGCCTGTAAAATTTCCTAGCTCTGCCTTTCTGTGGGAAAGCTGTGCGAAACTCCCACGGAAATTTCCTACAAGCGAGTCCGGCCATGGGACTGCGGATACACTCTGTACACGTTTCCGTAAGCAGGAAGCTCATTGGCGGATACATTATTAATTTGTTCCTGGGAGTTACTGAACTGACTTCCAGCGCACTCATTGGAGGAGCATTTTGGCCACTTCTGGCACTGGTTGGAGAGATTGTGTGGAGGTGCCTTTCCGAGGTTTGAAGAAAAGCTATCGAAAATTCGAGGAGTCTTACTCTTCGTCTGGATGCGATTCATTTATCCACATTCGTCCATGTTCTCTTAACTTCAGTATTCTGCAAGTCTTCGAAGTTCAACATTAACATTAACATTAAACTTACTCTAAGATTTTTCAGCATCCGCGATCGCTAATAATGATGATGATGAAGTCCGCGACACGCCATGACAACATTTTCGGCCACACCAGCCATAATTAGCAATCACTGCAGTACAGTGCATCCCGACCCGTCAACAGCCATATTCGTTGCTGCTACGGTTTTTAATTTAGTAGTATGGCAGTCGGGCAGTCCGTTCGCCGGGTGCCGGTCTTTCAATTTGACGTCACTGCGGCGACCTGCAGTCGATGAGGATGATAGGATGATGATGACAGCACAACATCCAGTTCTTGGGCGGAGACGCAGCCAGGAATCGAACCCGGGCCCAGAGGATTGACGCTGACCATTCAGCTACCGGAGACGGACACTGCCACGTAAGACCACGATGACAATGCGCAAATCAAACTTCAGACACCACAGGCACTGAGGAGACTGTACCTGCTTGAAAGACATGAAATGTATTCGCAGCTGCGAATATAAACCACCTCCAGCCATACCCAGACATCGATATGTTCTTGTCCATGTGTCATACCTGTACACGTGTTCGGATAGCCGAAGTGGTTAAGGGCCCGCTCACGCAAAGCGGGAAATCCGGGTTCGAGTCCCAGTCCGGCAAAAATTTTCATTGTTATTAAGAACAAGTTGGTTCATATACGCAATCGCGAATACAGTTAATGTCCATCACAGGAAGCCGTTATTTCCATAAAATGTCTAGCAGTGTGTGTACGGAGCGATTTGAAATGGAGCAACAACACAAAATCATTAGTGCCCAAAGCAGGTGCCAGACTGAGATTCATTGAAAGAATCCCCAGGAAATGTAGCCCGCCAACAAAGGAAGCAGCTTAGAAAACGTTAGACCAATACTTGAATAGCGCTGGTTAGTATAGGATCCATACCAGATAGAACTGACAGAAGAAATAGAGAAGACTAAAAAAAGAGCTGCACATTTCGTTACAGGCTCATTTAGTAAGCCAAGTCCAGTGGCAGACGCTGCAAGATAGTCGTTATGGATCACGGTATGGTGTACTGTTAAGGTATTTAGGGGGTAAGTTCCTAATAGAGTCAACCAATATATTGCTTGCTCCTGCGTATATCTCGCTAAAAGAAAATGAAGATACAATTAGAGAGAGATTAGAGTCCACACGGAGGCTTACCAGCAATCGTTCTTCCGGAGGAACCGTACGCAACTAGAACAGGAAAAGAAGGGTACACAATGAACACTCCGCTGCACACCGTAAGGTGGCTTGCGGAGTATTGATACAGATGTAGATATACAACGGTGCCATCTAGTAGCTGGCGAGCGCACTAAGCCGTACCGTACGTTCTCCTAAATTTTTTGGCTAGTCTTAATTCTGTAACTTCACCTTCATTAATTCGCCATGAAAGTGTATAGCTTCAGGCAGTGTTGGCTTCGGTCACACAGCTTGAGGCTGTTGCCAATGGGCATCACTGTGGGCGTCCGGATGGGGGTTTGTCGGGGACGGCCAGCTCGTCCCACGCATCCCCCGATCGGACTACGACTGTGGTTGCCCGGGATACTGCCCGCATTGAGGCTGATCCCTCACCTGTGGTAGAGTGGGAGGTCGTCTCGAGGTGTGGCAGGGGGCGAAAGACATTCCGGAGGGCTGAACGGAAGGCCTCTCCAGTTTGTCTGAGGAACTGGTTTCAGGCTCTGTCTCAGGCTGATACTGATCTTCGACCGGACATGGCTGCTTGTCCTGTTCCAGAGGTTTCCCCTCAGTCTGCAAGATCCGGGCGGTCGCAGAGGGTGGGTTTACTGGTAGTTGGGAGCTCCAACGTCAGGCGCGTAATGGGGCCCCTTAGGGATATGGCAGCAAGAGAGGGGAAGAAAACCAATGTGCACTCCGTGTGCATACCGGGGGGAGTCATTCCTGATGTGGAAAGGGTCCTTCCGGATTCCATGAAGGGTACAGGGTGCACCCATCTGCAGGTGGTCGCTCATGTCGGTACCAATGATGTGTGTCGCTATGGATCGGAGGAAATCCTCTCTGGCTTCCGGCGGCTATCTGATTTGGTTCAAAAAAATGGTTCAAATGGCTCGGAGCACTATGGGACTCAACATCTGAGGTCATAAGTCCCCTAGAACTTAGAACTACTTAAACCTAACTAACCTAAGGACATCACACACACCCATGCCCGAGGCAGGATTCGAACCTGCGACCGTAGCAGTCCCGCGGTTCCGGACTGCAGCGCCAGAACCGCTAGACCACCGCGGCCGGCTCTGATTTGGTGAAGACTGCCAGTCTCGCTAGCGGGATGAAAGCAGAGCTCACCATCTGCAGCATCCTCGACAGGACTGACTGCAGACCTTTGGTACAGAGCCGAGTGGAGGGTCTGAATCAGAGGCTGAGACGGTTCTGCGACCGTGTGGGCTGCAGATTCCTCGACTTGCGCCATAGGGTGGTGGGGTTTCGGGTTCCGCTGGATAGGTCAGGAGTCCACTACACGCAACAAGCGGCTACACGGGTAGCAGGGGTTGTGTGGCGTGGGCTGGGCGGTTTTTTAGGTTAGATGGCCTTGGGCAAGTACAGAAAGGGCAACAGCCTCAACGGGTGCGGGGCAAAGTCAGGACATGCGGGGACCAAGTAGCAATCGGTATTGTAATTGTCAACTGTCGAAGCTGATAGAAAGCACCGAAGCTGAAATCGTTATAGGTACAGAAAGCTGGCTGAAGCCAGAGATAAATTCTGCCGAAATTTTTACAAAGGTACAGACGGTGTTTAGAAAGGATAGACTGCATGCAACCGGTGGTGGAGTGTTCTTCGCTGTTAGTAGTAGTTTATCCTGTAGTGAAGTAGAAGTGGATAGTTCCTGTGAATTATTATGGGTGGAGGTTACACTCAACAACCGAGCTAGGTTAATAATTGGCTCCTTTTACCGACCTCCCGACTCAGCAGCATTAGTGGCAGAACAACTGAGAGAAAATTTGGAACATATTGGACATAAATTTTCTCAGCATGTTATAGTCTTAGGTGGAGATTTCAATTTACCAGATATAGACTCGGACACTCAGATGTTTAGGACGGGTGGTAGGGACAGAGCATCGAGTGACATTATACTGAGTGCACTATCCGAAAATTACCTCGAGCAATTAAACAGAGAACCGACTCGTGGAGATAATATCTTGGACCTACTGATAACAAACAGACCCGAACTTTTCGACTCTGTATGTGCAGAACAGGGAATCAGTGATCATAAGGCCATTGCAGCATCCCTGAATATGGAAGTTAATAGGAATATAAAAAAGGGAGGAAGGTTTATCTGTTTAGCAAGAGTAATAGAAGGCAGATTTCAGACTACCTAACAGATCAAAACGAAAATTTCTGTTCCGACACTGACAATGTTGAGTGTTTATGGAAAAAGTTCAAGGCAATCGTAAAATGCGTTTTAGACAGGTACGTGCCGAGTAAAACTGTGAGGGACGGGATAAACCCACCGTGGTACAACAACAAAGTTAGGAAACTACTGCGAAAGCAAAGAGAGCTTCACTCCAAGTTTAAACGCAGCCAAAACCTCTCAGACAAACAGAAGCTAAACGATGTCAAAGTTAGCGTAAGGAGGGCTATGCGTGAAGCGTTCAGTAAATTCGAAAGTAAAATTCTATGTACAGACTTGACAGTCTGGTCTTACGTTAAATCAGTAAGTGGCTCGAAACAGCATATCCAGACACTCCGGGATGATGATGGCATTGAAACAGAGGATGACACGCGTAAAGCTGAAATACTAAACACCTTTTTCCAAAGCTGTTTCACAGAGGAAGACCGCACTGCAGTTCCTTCTCTAAATCCTCGCACAAACGATGTCAGCCGACATCGAAATAAGTGTCCCAAGGAATAGAAAAGCAACTGGAATCGCTCAACAGAGGAAAGTCCACTGGACCTGACGGGATACCAATTCGATTCTACACACAGTACGCAAAAGAACTTGCCCCCCTTCTAACAGCCGTGTACCGCAAGTCTCTAGAGGAACGGAGGGTTCCAAATGATTGGAAAAGAGCGCAGGTAGTCCCAGTCTTCAAGAAGGGTCGTCGAGCAGATGCGCAAAACTACCTATATCTCTGACGTCGATCTGTTGTAGAATTTTAGAACATGTTTTTTGCTCGAGTATCATGTCGTTTTTGGAAACCCAGAATCTACTATGTAGGAATCAACATGGATTCCGGGAACAGCGATCGTGTGAGACCCAACTCGCTTTATTTGTTCACGAGACCCAGAAAATATTAGATACAGGCTCCCAGGTAGATGCTATTTTTCTTGACTTCCGGAAGGCGTTCGATACAGTTCCGCACCGTCGCCTGATAAACAAAGTAAGAGCCTACGGAATATCTGACCAGCTGTGTGGCTGGATTGAAGAGTTTTTAGCAAACAGAACACAGCATGTTGTTCTCAATGGAGAGACGTCTACAGACGTTAAAGTAACCTCTGGCGTGCCACAGGGGAGTGTTATGGGACCATTGCTTTTCACAATATATATAAATGACCTAGTAGATAGTGTCGGAAGTTCCATGCGGCTTTTCGCGGATGATGCTGTAGTATACAGAGAAGTTGCAGCATTAGAAAATTGTAGCGAAATGCAGGAAGATCTGCAGCGGATAGGCACTTGGTGCAGGGAGTGGCAACTGTCCCTTAACATAGACAAATGTAATGTATTGCGAATACATAGAAAGAAGGATCCTTTATTGTATGATTATATGATAGCGGAACAAACACTGGTAGCAGTTACTTCTGTAAAATATCTGGGAGTATGCGTGAGGAACGATTTGAAGTGGAATGATCATATAAAATTAATTGTTGGTAAGGCGGGTTCCAGGTTGAGATTCATTGGGAGAGTGCTTAGAAAATGTAGTCCATCAACAAAGGAGGTGGCTTACAAAACACTCGTTCGACCTATACTTGAGTATTGCTCATCAGTGTGGGATCCGTACCAGATCGGGTTGACGGAGGAGATAGAGAAGATCCAAAGAAGAGCGGCGCGTTTCGTCACAGGGTTATTTGGTAACCGTGATAGCGTTACGGAGATGTTTAATAAACTCAAGTGGCAGACTCTGCAAGAGAGGCGCTCTGCATCGCGGTGTAGCTTGCTCGCCAGGTTTCGAGAGGGTGCGTTTCTGGATGAGGTATCGAATATATTGCTTCCCCCTACTTATACCTCCCGAGGAGATCACGAATGTAAAATTAGAGAGATTACAGCGCGCACGGAGGCTTTCAGACAGTCGTTCTTCCCGCGAACAATACGCGACTGGAACAGGAAAGGGAGGTAATGACAGTAGCACGTAAAGTGCCCTCCGCCACACACCGTTGGGTGGCTTGCGGAGTATAAATGTAGATGTAGATATAGGTATGGTAGTTTTTGTAGTATTTGCCTTCAGTTGAAAGACTGGTTTGATGACGCTCTCCATGCTACTCTACACCACGTAAGTCTCTTTATATCTGCACCCAACATAGATTCGTACGTGCCTACAGTAATCTCAACCTGATCTCCCTGTACTGGTTTTACCGTCCACATTTCCCTCCATTATGAAATTAATTATACTCTGATGTTTTTTTTTTTTTTCATCAGTCTACTGACTGGTTTGATGTGGCCCGCAACGAATTCCTTTCCTGTGCTAACCTCTTCATCTCAGAGTAGCACTTGCAACCTACGTCCTCTATTATTTGCTTGACGTATTCCAATCTCTGTCTTTCTCTACAGTTTTTGCCCTCTAGTACCATGGAAGTCATTCCCTCATGTCTTAGCAGATGTCCTATCATCCTGTCCCTTCTCCTTATCAGTGTTTTCCACATATTCCTTTCCTCTCCGATTCTGCGTAGAACCTCCTCATTCCTTACCTTATCAGTCCACCTAATTTTCAAGGCTACAGCCTTGTCTTACACCCTTCTTAATACGAGCACTTCGTTCTTGATCGTCCACTCTTATTATTCCCTCTTGGTTGTTGTACATATTGTATATGACCCGTCTCGCCCTATAGCTTACCCCTACTTTTTTCAGAATCTCGAACAGCTTGCACCATTTTATATTGTCGAACGCTTTTTCCAGGTCGACAAATCCTATGAAAATGTCTTGATTTTTCTTTAGCCTTGCTTCCATTATTAGCCGTAACGTCAGAATTGCCTCTCTCGTCCCTTTGCTTTTCCTAAAGCCAAACTGATCGTCACCTAGCGCATTCTCAGTTTTCTTTTCCATTCTTCTGTATATTATTCTTGTAAGCAGCTTCGATGCATGAGCTGTTAAGCTGATTGTGCGATAATTCTCGCACTTGACAGCTCTTGCCGTCTTCGGAATTGTGTGGATGATGCTTTACCGAAAGTCAGATGGTATGTCGCCAGACTCATATATTCTACACACCAACGTGAATAGTCGTTTTGTCGCCACTTCCCCCAATGATTTTAGAAATTCTGATGGAATGTTATCTATCCCTTCTGCCTTATTTGACCGCAAGTCCCCCAAAGCTCTTTTAAATTCCAATTCTAATACTGGATCCCCTATCTCTTCTATATCGACTCCTGTTTCTTCTTCTATCACATCAGACAAATCTTCACCCTCATAGAGGCTTTCAATGTATTCTTTCCACCTATCTGCTCTCTCCTCTGCATTTAACAGTGGAATTCCCGTTGCACTCTTAATGTTACCACCGTTGCTTTTAATGTCACCAAAGGTTGGTTTGACTTTCCTGTATGCTGAGTCTGTCCTTCCGACAATCATATCTTTTTCGATGTATTCACATTTTTCCTGCAGCCATTTCGTCTTAGCTTCCCTGCACTTCCTATTTATTTCATTCCTCAGCGACTTGTATTTCTGTATTCCTGATTTTCCCGGAACGTGTTTGTACTTCCTCCTTTCATCAATCAACTGAAGTATTTCTTCTGTTACCCATGGTTTCTTCGCAGCTACCTTCTTTGTACCTATGTTTTCCTTCCCAACTTCTGTGATGGCCCTTTTTAGAGATGTTCATTCCTCTTCAACTGTACTGCCTACTGCGCTATTCCTTATTGCTGTATCTATAGCGTTAGAGAACTTCAAACGTATCTCGTCATTCCTTAGTACTTCCGTATCCCACTTCTTTGCGTATTGATTCTTCCTGACTAATGTCTTGAACTTCAGCCTACTCTTCATCACTACTATATTGTGATCTTAGTCTGTATCTGCTCCTGGGTACGCCTTACAATCCAGTATCTTATTTCGGAATCTCTGTCTGACCATGATGTAATCTAATTGAAATCTTCCCGTATCTCCCGACCTTTTCCAAGTATACCTCCTCCTCTTGTGATTCTTGAACAAGGTATTCGCTATTACTAGCTGAAACTTGTTACAGAACTCAATTAGTCTTTCTCCTCTTTCATTCCTCGTCCAAAGCCCATATTCTCCTATAACCTTTTCTTCTACTCCTTCCCCTACAACTGCATTCCTGTCGCCCATGACTATTAGATTTTCGTCCCCCTTTACATACTGCATTACCCTTTCAATATCCTCATACACTTTCTCTCTCTGTTCATCTTCAGCTTGCGACGTCGGCATGTATACCTGAACTATCGTTGTCGGTGTTGGTCTGCTGTCGATTCTGATTAGAACAACCCGGTCACTGAACTATTCACAGTAACACACCCTCTGCCCTACCTTCCTATTCATAACGAATCCTACACCTGTTATACCATTTTCTGCTGCTGTTGATATTACCCGATACTCATCTGACCAGAAATCCTTGTCTTCCTTCCACTTCACTTCACTGACCCCTACTATATCTAGATTGAGCCTTTGCATTTCCCTTTTCAGATTTTATAGTTCCCCTACCACGTTCAAGCTTCTGACAGTCCACGCCCCGACTCGTAGAACGTTATCCTTTCGTTGATTATTCAGTCTTTTTCTCATGGTAACCTCCCCCTTGGCAGTCCCCTCCCGGAGATCCGAATGGGGGACTATTCCGGAATCTTTTGCCAATGGCGAGGTCATCATGACACTTCTTCAAATGCAGGCCACATGTCCTGTGGATACACGTTACGTGTCTTTAATGCAGTGGTTTCCATTGCCTTCTGCATCCCATGTCGTTGATCATTGCTGATTCTTCCGCCTTTGGGCGCAATTTCCCACCCCTAGGACAAGAGAGTGCCCTGAAACTCTATCCGCTCCTCCGCCCTCTTTGACAAGGCCGTTGGCAGAATGAGGCTGACTTCTTATGCCGGAATTCTTCGGCCGCCAATGCTGATTATTTATCAAAACTTAGGCAGTGGCGGGGATCGAACCCGGGACCGAAGACGTTTTGATTATGAATCAAAGACGCTACCCCTAGACCACGGGTCATGTCTTAGACTGTGCCAAACTGTCCCCTCATTTTCGTCAAGTTGTGCCATAAATCATTCTTCCCTCCGATTCAATTCTATGCCTCTATATTATTTATCCGGTCGCATACTCACCAAAGTCCAGTATTCTTCTTTACGGATGAATTAGTCCTTTAGTACTTTCCTCAGTGTATGCAAAGCAGTGAAGTAATTTACACGTTACACAGTGACTGTTCTGCAGTTTCCACAGAGTGGAAGAAGAAATCACGGCCATTAAAACAGTAACACTACAAGTCTATGAAGGAGACTCACCAATTCGTTTTGGATACACTGTAGCTCTGGGTCATCGTGACTTACCTGCAAAAGAAGAAAGATTAGTTAGTGCAGCTAATAACGCTTTTCGCTGACATCCTTGCAACCACACGTTCACTCACTTAGCAGACGTAATGCCACCTAAGGAGAAAAATTATTTTAGCATACAAAATGAACTATAAATTTAAATCTGCCACACCTACCAACTTCCTGTTGCCAGTAGAAACAGTGCAGCACGAGCCAAGTGTTAGAACGAAATCTGTTGTCCTTCGGCAGCAGTAGGTAGGGGGCTGCGGTACATTCCGATATGCCTCTATTGATACTGGTACTTGGAACTAGGTTACTACGTTTTCGGATGATAGTTCAAATTTTCCAACATTTCCGTGTCGTTCTCCTGTCAGTCAAATACTTGGGATCTTGGTTTACCACGGACAACAACATAAAAATGGACATCAAGGAAAGAATAGCGGTGGGAACGAAATGCATGCATTCCCTCCGAGAGACGCTTGGCTCTAAATAGATCTCAGTAAACACTAAAATGAAAATCTACAACACGGTGATATGCCCAGCAGTAATGTACGGCTCATAAACATGGAGCATGACTAAGCGAGAAAGGGAAAAAGAGTAATGAGGAAGATATGGGGTCCAGTTTTAGATAACGGAGGAGGAGGAAAAACGAGGAAATCTACCTTCAGATGCGACAACCAACTGTCCTACAGAAGATAGCAAAAGAATACAATGGGTGGGTCATGTAGCCCGTGTGCCAGATGGAAGACAGGCGAAGATGGCACTAGCGGGGAAACCAAACACCAAACGCCCCATTGGACGACCAAAGCAGCGCTGGATGGACGACCTGGCGAAGGACCTAGCAGCCCTGGGAACTGAAGACACCTGGGGGAACCGGGCACAATACAGGAAGGAATGGAGGCAGTTTGTGGAAGCAGCGCCTGGTCTGCAGGGCCTGTGATCGCCGAATATCTATCTATCTCCTGTCAGTCAGACAAACCAGTGACCATTCGTGCCGTCCTTATTTGTATACGTTCAGTATCCCAAGTTAGTCCCGCTTGGTATGGATCCCACACACTTCACCAATATTTTGGAAGGAATTGCACATTCCTAAGCAGTTTCCTTTTTTGACTGACTACATTTTTCCAGTATCCTGCGGACTCAGCGTGACTGTTCCATTTCATATCCCTTCAAATTCTTATACGCAGTTATTTTTATCAGTTGACTCATTCCAATATTGACTCAATGGCACCATGGCACCATAGTCATGAAATATCACTTTTTTATTGTTGTGTGGGGCAAAATATTACATTTCTGGGCAATTACTGAAAGGGGAGAGGGAGGGGGAGGGAGAGAGGGGGAGGGGCAGGGAGAGGGAGAGGGAGAGAGAGAGAGAGAGAGAGAGAGAGAGAGAGAAGTACAGAAGTCAAGAGTCGCTAGGTTTACATGTTCTTTCTTTTGATTGCGAACACTTACGTAAACAAGTAGAAAAAGAGACACCAAGCGAACACTCAGTTAGGACAGAAATCTCACACAGTTTTCATAAAAAGAAAAATCTCAAGTGATTTCTAGACCAGTAATGGTGTTTCATAGCACCTAACTTAAGCAATTTTATAAAAAAGGGGAGAAACACCGCTCTGGCTGTAGTAAGTCTTTTATTAAAACGCGACCGGTTTCACAGCAATTGTGTATATTGATAAATTTCTTTAGTATAATTAATTTTTTTGATGTGATGTAGTTGTTGTAGATACGCTAGGGGCGTGAGTGGTGGGGAATGGCCCGTTCTGGAGTTTGACTGGTCATTGTCACTTATGGTATCACCACACTACACTTGCTGTCATGAGCGATTTTACACACAGCATTCACGACCTAATTTAAAAGGAATTTGCACTGGTCCCACTGGCCAGTAAGTTGAACAAATCTTTGATCTTGCTAGTCACAAAAAATTAGATTTTAGTGCTCTTTGTCTTAAAAAACTCCTCGGCGCACACATTGAAACATACATAAAGAACAGATACCAAATTTTTTCACAGAACTTAAATTCTTCGCATAGACCTCGTATAACAAGCACTCCAGACCTTAACACAGTCGAATAGTTACCGAAACAATTCGCTGGTCGCCATCAAATTAAACTTCGAATCATGATAAATCTTTCGTATACAGGGTACTTTCTGTACACACTATCGGCGCTACCAGCGCACAAAACATTTGCAATAAAACATTTGGGGCTCCTACCACAAATCAGGAGACATCCGAATTGCTTACAACAATTACACAGATATATAATGAACAAAAGGGAAGCCAAAGTTAATATTAATTAAAATAAGGCATGGACGAGGAAACTTCTTGTCACTGTAAACAAATCCCACTCTTGTAGTGGATACAAATCCACTATCATACATACACTACTGGCCAGATGATAAATGGGTATTCATTGCACGAATATATTATACAAGAACTGACATGTGATTCCATTTTCAGGCAATTTGGGTGCATAGATCCTGAGAAATCAGTACCCAGAACAACCACCTCTGGCAGTAATAACGGCCTTAATACGACTGGGCATTGAGTCAAACAGAGCTTGGATGGCGTGTACACGTACAGCTGCCCATGCAGCTTCAACACGATACCACAGTTCATCAAGAGTAGTGACTGGCGTATTGGGTCGAGCCAGCTGCTCGGCCACCAGTGACCAGACGTTTTCAATTGGTGAGAGATCTGGAGAATGTGCTGGCCAGGGCAGCAGTCGAACATTTTCTGTATCCAGAAAGGCCCGTAAAGGACCTGCAACATGCGGTCGTGCATTATCCTGCTGAAATGTAGGGTTTCGCAGGGATCGAATGAAGGGTACAGCCACGGGTCGTAACACGTCTGAAATGTAACGTTCACTGCTCAAAGCGCCGTCAATGCGAACAAGAGGTGACCGAGACGTATAACTAATGGGACCCCATACCATCACGCCGGGTGATACGCCAGTATGGCGATGACGAATATACGCTTCCAATGTACGTTCACGGCGATGTCGCCAAACACGGATGCGACCGTCATGATGCTGTAGACTGAACCTGGATTCATCCGAAAAAATGACGTTTTGCCATTCGTGCACCCAGGTTCGTCGTTGAGTACACCATCGCAGGCGCTACTGTCTGTGATGCAGCGTCAAGGGTAACCGCAGACATGGTCTCCAAGCTGATAGTCTATGCTGCTGCAAACGTCGTCGAACTGTTTGTGCAGATGGTTGTTGTCTTGCAAACGTCCCCATCTGTTGACTCAGGGATCAAGACGTGTCGGCACGATCCGTTACAGCCATGCGGATAAGATGCCCGTCATCTCGACTGCTAATGATACGAGGCCGTTGGGATCCAGCACAGCGTTCCGTATTACCCTCCTGAACCCACCGATTCCATATTCTGCTACAGTCATTGTATCCTGACCAACGCGAGCAGCAATGTCGCGAAACGATAAACCGCAATAGCGATAGGCTACAATCCGACCTTTATCAAAGTCGGAAACGTGATGGTAAGCATTTCTCCTCCTTACACGAGGCATCACATCAACGTACACCAGGCAACGCCGGTCAACTGTTGTTTGTGTATGAGAAATCGGTTGGAAACTTTCCTCATGTGAGCACGTTGTAGGTGTCGCCACCGGCGCCAACTTTGTGTGAATGCTCTGAAAAGCTAATCATTTGCATATCACAGCATCTTCTTCCTGTCTGTTAAATTTCGCGTCTGTAGCACGTCATCTTCGTGGTGTAGCAATTTTAATGGCCAGTAGTGTAGTTTAACAAGACAGGATTTGACAGTAGAAGGGCATACTAACGCGACACAATGCTGCACACAGACATGATCAAAAGAACACACAAGTACAGCGCTGTAATAGACAACAAGACAACTTAATGTGCCTTGTACACCGACGAAGCACAATGCCTCCCAAGTAACATCACTCAAAACTGAACGACACAATGACCGGCACTCAACGTCCCTTAAACGTGTCACCCACCCTCTAGCAACGTGTCACAGTGCTATACCAGCACACACGAGTAAAAATTGGAAATTTGTGGTAAGGACTATGGGACCAAACTGTGGAGGTCATCGGTCCCCAGGCTTACGCATTACTTTTAACTTAAACTAATTTACGCTAAGGACAACACACACACCCATGCCCGAGGGAGGACTCAAACCTCTGACGGAGGGGGCCGCGCGAACAGTGACAAGACGTCTCAGACCGCACGGCTACCCCGCGCGGCCACACAGGAGAAAAGAGGCATATAACCTCCATTAGAAGAAACGCTCGATGAAACGTAACAAAGAGACATCGACTTCACTCCGACTGGCGTGGTAGCTGTGTGTCCTCCTGGAACCACAGCCGTAAAGGATACCAGTAATATCCCGTGACTTCAGCATCAACACGAACGTGACAGGCATCGCATGAAACGGTTTGTCGTACGTCGTACACAGCAGCGAGTAGATGGAAGACAGAGAGCCTGCACTCGTTGCCTGCAATTCCGCAACATCCGCCCGGGCATCGTATTCCATACACAGCAGCGAAAATGTGAAACAGATAAAACAGCCTGCATTCCTTGCTGGTTCATGCACCCGTATCCATCTGGACGCCGTACTGTACCCATAGCCAGACGCTCTGCGCTACCGACGTGGCTCAGCGTTCGCTCCCCAGTGACTCCGTACACAGGCTCCCCAACCCGCTGCAGTCGACACTGTGTAGTTTTTCTCGTCCACAGGCAACGCACTAGCCGGCCCAACTCTACTTGCGTCACAGCTGGCATCAGCATCCCTAAGAAAAAGAGTTTACAGTAATGAAGCACCGTTCTCCTCCTTGGTGGAATTCTGAATGCTCTCGGGAAGTTGCGAAGCGACGACTCGCCTTGAAAACCTATTGTCAGAATCCTTCATTGGACAACTTCTTGGCTGTACAAAAAGGGAATGCGCGAGTTACCAAATTCCTGAAGAAAACCAAGAAGGACAGTTGGAAACAATTTTGCCTGTCCCTAAATAATAAAACCAGTATGGCAAGCATCTGGCATAAAATAAAAGCTTTTAGAACAAGAAGACTGTCTTCCTCCCCTCCTGCTACCACGGCCGGGTTAGAGGAATTCATAGATACAATCGCTCCTCCCACGGTGCCATTTTTAAACCATCGGTTCCCTGCTGAAGAAGACCGCTATCATGTTCTCCTTCGTCCTTTCTCTATAGAAGAACTCAACGAAGCTATTAAAGTATCGAGCGACAGTTGCCCTGGCATTGATCATAAACACTACTCTATGCTTGCACACCTGCCTATAGAAGCGAAAGACTTTCTCTTGAACATTTTTAATCAGTACTGGATGAAGACAGACCTCATATCAACACGGAAGACGCAAGTAATAATTCCAATTCTCAAAAGTGGTAAAGATCCAAATGTCGGTACTAATTATAGACCTATTGCCTTGTCGTCGTGTGTTGCAAAAACACTGGAACGAATGGTAAAAAGGAGACTAGAATGGTGGCTTGAAAAAAGTAATTTGTTGCCTCGGAGTCAATACGGCTTCAGAAAAGGCAAAGGGACCACGGATAACCTGTTTTTGCTTAATATGGATATCACGTCAGGCTTTCAAACGAAAGAGACAGTAGTGGCAGCTTTTCTTGACGTTAAGGGTGCATACTCTTGGACAAGCTGGCAGGATTCGGAATTCCTTCACGGATGATCTACGGTATCAGTACCCTGATTACTTAAAGAACGATCTACGTCCGTTTCAAAGGTTCCATGATCGGACCTTTTTATGTCTCCCAGGGCTTGCCGCAAGGTGCAATTTTAAGTCCTCTCCTGTATACTCTATATACGCACGACCTAGAACGCATACTTACTCCCCCCACAAAAATCCTACAGTATGCTGATGATATATGTGTTTATTCTACTGCTGCTTCATATCTTCATGCCAAAACGGCATTAACCACAACAATCTCACACATCGATGAGTGGCTCTCTATCAATGGGTTGGAGATCTCGGCTGAGAAATCAGCAGTCGTTCCCTTCTCCAAGTCGACGACAGCTCGCACTGAAGATCACATTACATGTGGCAAGTACACATTCCAAATAAAATCTCACGTTCGATTTCTGGGGATGATTTTTGACTCTCGGTTAAGCTGGGCGCCCCACATCCGATCCAAGTGTGAAGAAGGTTTAAATGTAATCAGATCACTCACTCGTGTCTGGTGGGGAGCACACCAGAGTGTTTTACTCACCATGTACCGAGGGATAATTCGATCTCGATTAGACTATGGCTGTCAATTCTGCCACACTACGTCAAAGATTCATCTCTCCAAATTAGATTTCAATATAGAGCCATTCGTATCTGTCTTGGAGCCATGCGATCGACGCCCACCAACGCCCTTTTAATAGAAGAAGGGGAGATGCCCTTGAGCATTAGGCGCCAAATGTTATCGGACAAATTCTACATTCAAGGCATGGCCATTATGGACAGTTCCGTCTATCAAAGTAGAGACTGCATTTATCGACTGTGGATTGCATCCCACAGAAGGAATGAAGTGCCAGCCATTTGTGCCAGCTTTGACACTTGGTCACCTCTCATACATTCTATACGGTGTTCAGCGCATCTACCTGTTTTTGAATATGATCTTCCAACGCTCTGCTCCCAGATCCCAGTCCATTATTTAAGTACGACGTGGCTGGACAGTACTAATGTCAACGTTGGCTTCAATCGTCTCTTTCGAGCACAATGGCCGGGTTTTCTCTGTGTATATACCGATGGCTCCAAAATTCCGCAAGAAGAGTGTACAGGATGCGTTTTTTTCTGCCCTCAGATCCAGATCCGCAAAACCTTCAAACTGCCTAAGAGCACTTCTATTTTTACGGCGGAGACAGTGGCAGTTTTGGAAGCACTTAGGTTTGTCTCTAGCACTTCCTTTCCCAAGATATTGATAGTATCTGACTCGCAAAGCGTTCTTAGAAACATTCAGTACAGTCGATGGAACAAAACGACGAACAGTTATATCTTGGATGTGATATCTGAATATATTCGCAGCACACGCACGGGCCGGACGATCCATTTGTTGTGGGTACCTTCCCACTCTGGTATCCTCTATAATGATGGAGTTGATGCCTTAGCCAGACAAGCGGCAACCTTAGGCACCGTCCTGGATCTGCACCTTCCTTATACAGACTACTTACGTGAAGTCAAGGATCACGCAAGACAACAATGGCAGGAAATGTGGAACGTTTCTCAACAGACAAAAGGCGGTTATTACGCAGTGCTACAACCTCGGATTCCTTCACAGCCGTGGTTCATGAGGACACATCTGGATCGATCCACGATTTCTACCATCATAAGACTCAGCTTCAATCATGACTCTTTCCCACAACATGTACATCGGATCAACGTTTACAGTTCACCAGCATGTGAGTGTGATCCTGAGTCGGAAGCTGATGTCAACCACATCCTATTTATGTGCCCCAAATTTGACCGTGAACGGTTGGTCTTTTTGAAGACATTACTGAGTATGGGCTACCATCTTCCTCAATCAGCTTCTTCTCTTTTGTGTACTAAAGACGTTCGTCTATATAAAGTGATCGTTAACTTCATCAAGAGTACTGGTCACAATCTGTAGGTTTTAATGGTGTACGTCAATTATAAATATGTCTTGCTGATGAAGATATTTCAGAATTGGTGTGAATTGTAAGCCAAGACACTTTTAATTATTTTCCAATTCAATTCAATTCAATTTTTAAAACAGTATGTACAAAACTGTAACAGTTAAGCTTTTTATTCTTGTAAATATGCATTTCTGTATTTGTTTATTCAATTATGTGAACATTGTCACTATGTGTTGCCGATGGCTAAATTGAGTACACACTCAAAGGAAAAAAAAAACTACTCTACTTGCGCCTCGGCCACAGATAGCCCTCGACACAGAGCAGCCGCCGCAACGAGATTAAATTTCAGAGCGTGGCTACGCGTCCACCAGGTTTGAACAAAACTGAATAACCGTCTGCCATTTCATCTGTAGTGGAGGGCGTTGTCTCCTGTCTCAGTCCCATTGAAGATGAATTTGACTAACTTCAAATACCTCATGCTAGCTTTATTTTTTTTTCTCGAAAAACAGTAAACAGCGGCGATTTCTGTGTACACTGGCAGCAACAAGGAAACTTTTAGTTGAAATATGGATAAACTTTTCGGTGTAGATAAAACTGCAATACGCCTCAAAGCATTTTCCTTCACCCACAATAGCTTCTCGCTGTTAGCACATTGAACGTAAATCAATGTAAAATGAGCAGGTACCACCTGCAGATTATGAATTAACTTTCGAAATGCGTTGTGCTTACCTAATAGAAACGGTATTTTTGTTTGTATAAAAATATTTAAAAGCAGTATAATTATTAAATTACTGAATTACTATGTGTCACTGATAACTCATTAAGAACGAATTGACGAAAGTTCGCTTTCTGGTTACTGGTTGCGCTATTTCATATTTCTTTTTTCGTAGATGTTGTGGATAGTTAAAGACAATTGGCATAGTACAAAAGACTCCTCCGATCCTTTCTTTCGTACGCATATCTCTCTTGAAAGTGATTTGACCAGATGTAGCTCGTTGTAGTTCGAAACAACATGTCCCGTTTCATATTCGATGACCATCTCTACGTTAGCTTCTGTACTTGGATTCGTGCAATTGAACGTTGAACACACGTTAAGCATGTTTAACTTATATTTCCCTAAACAAATTGGAAAGAAAAATTAAAACGATTCACCAACTAAACCACTTCACCTTTCACACACACAAACGGTAGAATGACGCCTCTCAATGTTCTGACAACCGTCAATATGACAGCCGAGTTAACGCTGGCTGCCGAAAGAAGCGCTGTAAGTCGTGTGTTAGCTACTCTCTTCTTCTTCTTTTCTTCATTAGTCTTCTGACTTGTTTGATGCGGCCCCGCCACGAATTCCTATCCTGTGCCAACCTCTTCATCTCAGAGTACCATTCTGTCTTCCTCTACAGTTTTTGCCCTCTAAAGCTTCCTCTAGTACCACGGATGTCATTCCCTGATGTCCTATCATCCTGTCCCTTCTCCTTATCAGTGTTTTCCACATATTCCTTTCCTCTCCGATTCTGCGCAGAACTTCTTCATTCCTTATCAGTCCACCTAATTTTCAACATTTGTCTGTAGCACCACATCTCAAATGCTTCGATTCTCTTCTGTTCGAGTTTTTCCAGAGTCCATGTTTCATAGCTACTCTATTAAATTTAAACTCGTTGAGTCGCTGCAAGCTCCTCTGATGTCTATGGCAGAGACGTTCCTGGAACGATTCAGTTGTTATGGTTTGTCGGTAATAATGATTTGCATTCGACAGCTTTAACAGTCCTTGACATAATTCAACTACACGTTTCAAGAGACAGTGTTCTAATCAGTGCGTTGTTGACAGTTTGTGGCGTCACTGGATGCGGTATGGAGGACAATGTGATCAGCACACCGCTCTCCCGGCCGTATGTCAGTTTCCGAGACCGGAGCCGCAACTTCTCGATCAAGCAGCTCCTCTGTTTCCCTCAAAAGGGCTGCGTGCACCCCGTTCCAGTCCTCCCGCCCAGGGAAAAATCATTGCGAGTACCAGGAATCGAACCCACGACCGCTACACTGCTGTTCGTGGTGCTGACCAACCACACAGCTATTGAAACGGACCATTAAATAAAATAATAAAGAAAACATTACAGGGTTATTCTAAATGATGGGCCTATTTTCATAACTTCGTATTTATTGAAGTACAAATCCAAAATGAACACGCTTTATACCAATGAAAAGAGGAAATTTCAAAGTTTTTTTCCACAATGTTTGATATCAATGTAATAAATTTAATAATTTGTAATAATTTATAGTTAATTAGTTTTTAATAATTATTTAATAATTAGAAATGTGATAAATGTTATAAATGTTCAATGTGGCCACCATTGGCTGCACGGCATGGATCGACGCGGTAGCCAAACTCGTCCCACACAGGCGAAAGCGTGTCTGCTGTTACTGAGTGCACGGCAGCAGTGGTCCGGTTCTGCAGATCGTTCAGAGTGGTTGGCAGAGGCGGGACGGAAACAGCTTCCTCCACATGACCCCATAAGAAATAGTCGCACGGTGTGAGATCAGCAGATCTCGGTGGCCAGAAGTGCAGAGCCAGGTCCTCAAGTCCCCTGCGACCGATCCGGCGCTGAGGAAGGGAGTCATTCAAAAAGCCTCGTACAACACAGTGCAAACAGGGCGGAGCTCCATCCTGTTGGAAAATGAAGTCCTGGGAATCATCCCTCACGCCCGCTAGAAACCGCCACATGCACATGTTGTAAGACATGACACTGTGTTTTGTGCATGGTTTGTAAATATTGAGAGTGCTGTATAATACATTAAAGCTATTTTGAGGGCAATGTTATTTCTTCAATTGCAGAGTTTTGTGGTGAATAAAATTCCTTTTAAAACCTAGTAACATATCGTGTGGACGGTTATTTTATCGGTCGTCCAACATCTTGTAGCTCGAAACGAAACGAGGTCTTCTATCATGGAACACGTGATTTTTTTCAAATGAACTGAGTTTCTTTAATGTGTTAACGAGTTTCCCTGTCTTGAAACTGGAAATGTGTTTTGGTTGTCAACAGTTGCTGTTTCAAAAAGTTTTTTAACTTGTAACTGATTTTTCAGAATACTGCTCAGTCTGATTTCACTTACTGATTATGGTGTGCAGAAGAGTATTAAATAAAATATTGACAAGATTTTCTCCATTGCAAGACGTTTAAATTTGAATAGAATATTTGTTCCCAGGCACATGACCATTTTGCCCGCCTTCGTAGCTGAGAAACGAGCGTACATGGCTGCAATGCAGAGGATCCGGGTTCATTCCCCGATCTGTCCTCGCTAAGAGGACTGGTACACGGTGCAGTCAGCCTCGTTGCACCAAAAAAGGAGCTACTTGACTGAGTAATAGCGGCTTCAGAGTTTCGAAAGTCCACATAACGGCCGGGAGCTCACCATAGGCCCCTCCATATCGCGTCCGAATGATGCCAGAAGGGAGAGGATGGCACGGCGGTCTGTACACATCCCTTGGCGGCATGGCGAGAGCTCGTTTCATGACCGTGTTGTACCTTGGAATAGTTTTTCACATTTAGCAAACCATTACGCTTTGTGGGTAATTTTCGTAATTTGAGAAAAAGACTGCAGCAACTCATAAAACACAACAGGAAATGCAATCGTTTCAAAATAGTATAAAAATATATTCAACTTCTTGCCAGAGGTGAAAGGCCGTGTATGTTGGAAGATACAACAGTCTCCCCTAGTAATGAAGTGGATGAATGAAAATCCACTGACGAAAAAAAATCGCAACACCAAGAACAAGTTGGGCGGCATAAACGACAGTCGCGTAAGAGTGGCGCTACTAGCACCACTAACAAGATGCAAATCAGCTTTGCTTTAAATAGACGCCGTAACGTTGGTGAGTATTAGTTACATTTGAGACTGGACGTGGTGAGCTGATATTAGCCAATAATGACTTTAAGGCCACAATGACGCCATTATCAACAACTCACTTATTTTGAACGACGTAGTGTAATAGGATTACAAGAAGCTGGATGTTCTTTCCGCATTATTACCGAAATCATCGTCAGGAATGTAACAACAGTAGATTACTGTTGGCAGCGGTGGACACAAGAATCTACGGTCGCAAGAAGACAGGGGGCTAGGGACTCCCACGTAGCACTACCGAGACGAATGGCCATCGCCGGCCGCTGTGGCCCAGCGGTTCTAGGCGCTACAGGCTGGAACCGCGCGACCGCTACGGTCGCAGGTTCGAATCCTGCCTCGGGCATGGATGTGTTTGATGTCCTTAGGTTAGTTAGGTTTAAGTAGTTCTAAGTTCTAGGGGACTGATGACCTCAGCAGTTAAGTCCCATAGTGCTCAGAGCCATTTGAACCATTTTTGAATGACCATCGTGCTCGGCGTATGACTGTGGCACATCGTACTGCATCTGCAGTAGCAGTGAGTAGCAGTTGAGACCACACTGACAGAAGCAACTGTTCGAAATCGGTTACTTCGAGGACGCTCCGAGCCACTGACTCTAAACCACCACCATTTGCGACTTCGGTGGTGTCAGTAGAAAGCTGATCTGAGGGCAAGGTGGGGAGGTCTGCTGCGTTTTCTAATGAAACCCGGTTCTGCCTCAGTGCCAGTGATAGCCGTGTGTCGGTTAGGAGTGGGCCAATTGAGAGCCTGCAACCAACCTATCTGCATGCTAGACGCTCTAGACCTAACCAGAGTGCGATTTCGTATGACAGTAAAAGCACTCTCGTTGTTACCGCACGCACGATGTTTGTAAAATTGTACGTCACACTGGTGATCCGACCTGCTGAGTTGCCATTTATGAACAGCAATCCAAGGGGTGTTTTCCAACAGGATAACGCTCGCCTGCTCTA
Organism: Schistocerca nitens; assembly: GCF_023898315.1. NCBI lineage: Eukaryota > Metazoa > Arthropoda > Insecta > Orthoptera > Acrididae > Schistocerca > Schistocerca nitens. Next base: position 204,629,216 of record NC_064623.1, read on the forward strand.
CACAGTGTCGACATGTTGCCGTGGCCTGCTCGATCACCAGACCTGTCTCCAACCGAGCACGTATGGGACGTCATCGGACGATAACTCCAGCGTCACCCACATACAGCATTAAGCGTCCCTGTGCAACAGACATGGAACTCCGTCCCATAAACTGACATCCGACGCCTGTGCAACACAATGCATGCACGTTTGTATCCTTACAGTCAACATTCTGGTTACACCAGTTATTAATGTACCATCATTTTACATATGCAATGACTTATTTCACAAAAAAAATGGTTCACATGGCTTTGAGCACTATGGGACTTAACGTCTGAGGTCATCAGTCCCCTAGAACTTAGAACTACCTAAACCTAACTAACCAAAGGACATCACACACATCCATACCCGAGGCAGGATTCGAACCTGCGACCGTAGCGACTTATTTCACACTTACATTAATCTGTGATCTTGCAATGTCAGTCACTTGAATATGTTACCTAGACAAACGTATTTCTGAAATTTAATTTAATTATTTTTTGGTGTAGCGAGTTTTTGCGTCAGGCTATCTCCATAAATTTCTTCTGGGTAGTAGATCGTGTCATCTTGTAGATGATGAATGAACGTTTCGGCAACTATGGCAAGTGGTCTGGATATATGATTCATTATACGAAGAAGCCCATAACGGCTGCACGAAATACGTGACTGGAACGCTGTATGTGCGGAGAGCACCGCCTGTGTAGCATCCCCTTGGAGGTTCCGTGAGTCAGAAGAGGGCCACGCCGTGTTGTGTCCGGGGCTTTGCGGGTTTTAGGGCGGGACGCGACGCGACTGGACAGCAGCGCCGAGGCGGGGGTGCAGCAGGGGGAGGGGTAGGGGGAGGCAGCTGGTAGCTAGTTAGGGCGGCCTTTGAGGCGCCTAACCGCGTTACGGGGCGCCGTCACGCCGCGGCAGACGTGACGCGTCGTAGACTGGCGGCGACAGGTGGGGGCGGCGCCGAAGCCAGGGGCAGCTAGCTACGGCTATGCAGGGGCAGCTGGCACCTACCGGCGTGGCGCAGTGCGGCAGCACCTCCAGTCTGAGGAACTCAACACCAGAATAGACGGGCAACTTGCGGCCATATGGCGTGAAATGAGGAAAGACGCTCTGTAAAATTAAGCACCAGCCGAGCGGTTCTAGGCGCTACAGCCTGCAACTGCGCGACCGCTGCGGTCGCAGGCTCGAATCCTGCCTTGGGCATGGATGTGTGTGATGCCCTTAGGTTGGCTAGGTTTTTATAAGCTCTAGGGGACTGATGACCTCAGAAGTTAAGTCCCATAGTGCTCAGAGCCATTTTTTTGTGCCACAGGTCGTACAGCTGGACAGTCTCATCAACATCTTCAAGAGGCGTGCAGGGAATCGGCATTGCAGTACAGAACAGTGGCACGTTGGGTAAAAGCCTGCAGACATGTATCGGCCAGGTCGTCCTAGCATCTCTGAAGAAGGAGTGTATGCTGTTGCCGCGTTAGTGGACAAGGGTTGACGCCATACGGTTCGTGAGCTCGCCCACGCACACGACTGTGCTTCGCATCCTGAAGGAACGCCTGTGCAAGCGAAAAACTGCATCACAATGGGTTCCGAATGACTTGATGGAAAAGGAGAAACGGATGCGTTACGACGCTGCTCGGACGCACTTGGGGCGCTATGACCGCGAAGGGGAAGCTTTCAAAATGGCTCTGAGCACTACGGGACTTAACATCTGAGGTCATCAGTCCCCTAGAACTTAGAACTACTTAAACCTAACTAACCTAAGGACATCACACACAGCCATGCCCCAGGCAGGATTCGAACCTGCGACCGTAGCGGTGGCGGGGTTCGAGACTGAAGCGCCTGGAATCGCTTGGCCACAGCGGCCGGCCTTTTATTGTTATGTTACTTGGAATTACTTCACTACAGGTATTTTCCTTAATGTGCTACTGTATCTACTAAACTAATCTACACTGCCTGCAGCATTACAGGTGTGCCAGCGTGTTATAAACCTAGGTTATCCGCCGTGCCCACAGAGCTAATCACAGTGGGCATGCCCCTGGCACCCGGCTGGCCCAAAATATTTTAATCGCTGCAGTTCTAAGCGGTTTGAACGCTCTAACGCAAACCGTTCAGAAGTTATGACAATTTTATTTGACATACGACGGCTATTCGGAAAGTACGGAACGATAGGTCATGAAATGGAACCCGAAGTAAAAATCAGAACTGTTTTATTTGCAACAGTTAGCTACAACTTCCAGCTAATTATCTCCCTAATCGCCGATCCGACTTAGTTTGTCGTAGCGTTGTACCAACTTTCCAATATCCTCGTTGTAGAAGGCACCAGCCAGTGCCTTCCGCCAATTCTCTACGCTGGCCGACAGCTCGTTGTCTGTGCCAAAATGTTGTCTTCATAGTCAGCAGTTCATGTGTGCAGAAATGAAACTCAGAGGGAGACAATTGCGGGCTGCATTGTGGGTAATCAAACATTTCCAATTGAAAACGATGCAGGAGCATCTTCATTGCCCCTGCAAAATGCGGCTGAGAATTGTCTTGAACAAGAAAATGCACGACAGTTATGTAAAGTTGGTTGCATAGCTTCAGGCGAAATTTCTCACCAGGCCCTCGTACTTGGCGGGAGACACTATTGTTCTAGGTATCTTTATGTGCTCCCTGTGTGCTCAGAACTAAAAAGAACGACGTAACGCGATCAACCGGCATACTAGAGACACTGCCCAACACACCTGTGCAAAAACTTCATCGGATTTTCACTGTGGTTTCCATTCCGCGACCGATCGTTCCTTACTTTCCGAAAAACCCTCGTAGTTCAATAATTGTCACGCTGTATATACACTTCGCGAAGGAAATGTGCCGGCGGGCGTGGAGCATAAGAAAAACCGTTCCAATTAAACAGCTGAACCTACCCATTCATGCCATACCACTTATTTTTCACAACTACTGCAGAATGATCATATAACATATGGCACCGTAAGGAGCGCTAAATAATATTCTACAGTCTCTCTTCACTATCTCTTACATCCCCATTCGACTGAGCGACTCCAAATTAGTCTAGGGCGTTATTTATCGATATGTATTAACAGGGACAGTAGGACAGGAAGAATAAACATTAATCTAGCGCTGCTGCATGGCGGCAACAGTCAGCGTGGGCCAGAGCTGTAGTTATTCTCCCTGTTTTATTGTCCTCTTCACACACATCGATGAATAACGCGCTAGACTATTTTTGGGACTACTCAATCGTATCGGCATGTAATGTCCAGCTTTAAAAATCATTTTGTACGCAACGGGAAACAAACGACGCTTTCGATCGACAAAGGGCGTCGGATGAAAGAGGAGATGAGCAGTCTTTGTTCGGGCTGACTGCAACTACACAATGCAAAAACTGAATTGCAAATATCTGCCGAAACACCAGAGAGACTACGAGCAGCGACAGCGTGTATACTGCAGATGTGGTGAGGGTTTGGGGCACCGCTAGCAGCTCCCTGTGGGGGCGACCCTCGCCGTGGGACAGGCTCTGGGGAGTGCTGTCTGCGGCCCGGCCACACTTCTCTTACCCCGCCTTCGCCTTCTGTCGGCCGCGAACACTGGGCCTCCGAGAATACGGTGGTGGCTTCTAAAGCCCGACAGCCCGCAGAGACCGCCTGTACGCTCGCAGCAGACATACGGAGTGCCATAAAAAGGGGAGGGGGGGGGGGAAGAGTAGAAAACCTGAGAGACGATGCTCGGTTCTGTCGTATAATAAATTCTGAAAACAGGTCTTACGAGGTGCGACAATAAAGTAATCAGACTGATTTTCCTTGCAAGATGTGGCAACCCTGCAGGCTTCTGTAGGCACAATATCTTTGACCTTGGTCTATAAGCTGCTTCTAGTCCAAGCAGCACATCGATGCATCTGCTCAGTCGTGAGTTGTGCTGTAATAAGTTAACACGTGTCTGTGTCCCTCGTCACGGAAATGGAACCGCATAATATTGCGCAACGGTATGCCATTTCTTTTTTCGTTAAATTGGGTGAAAACGCGATGACAACTTACGGTAAGCTTCAGAAGGCTTTAGGACATGAAGTTATGTAAAGAGCTCAAGTTTGGTGAAGGCAGAACGAATGTTGAAGATGAAGACCGCACTGGACGACCATCAACCTCACGGAGGGATGACAACTTGGCCAGTGTGCGTGAACTTGTACGACCTGATCGAAGATTATTCATGAAAATGATTGTAGAAGAACTCAACATCACTGGAGAAATGGTTCGTCTAATAATAACTGAAGATCTTGGTATGAGAAAGATTTGTGCAAAAATAGTCCCCAAAAATCTCACACCACAACAGAGAGAAACGAAGAAATGTGGCAGCCGATCTGTTAGAGCAAACGGAAATAAATCGATAATTGTTGAGCCGTGGTATCACTGGTGATGAAAGTTGTTTTTTCGGCACGATCCAGAGACAAAACGCCAAAGTTCGCGATGGTGCTGAAAGGGATCACCCAGACCAAAAAAAGCTCGATGTCAAAGTCAAAAGTGAAATGCATGCTTTGCGCTTCTTTGATTCCAAGAGAATTGTTCATAAAGAGTGGGTTCATAAAGCTGGACAAACAGTTAACCAATCAACTACAAAGAAATTTTAGAAAGACTTCGTAAAAGGTTTCTTCGTGTCCGTGCCAACATTCCTGATAACTGGAGTCTGCATCACGATAATGCGCTAGCAATTTTTAATCTCAAAACAAATTTCAGAACTACCACAGCCACAGATCTCGCTCCGTGTGACTTTTTTCTATTTCCAAGAGTCAAAACAGTGGTTAAGGGACACCATTTTCAAACAACACAAGACGTTCAAAAAGCTGTGACGAGAGTCTTGGAGGATATTACAGAAGATGAGTTCCAGAAATGTTACTATCAGTGGCAGAAGCGCTGGAAAAAGTGTGTGCAATCAGAACGAAACTACTATGAAGAAGACAACACTAAATTTGACTAAAACGGTAAGCAACATTTGTTTTCCACATCAGTCCCACTACTTTATTGTCGCACCTCGTATAACATGTACAGAATCTAAATCTACATCCACATGCCTACTCCGCAAGCCACCCGACGGCATGTGGCGGAAGGTACTTCCGGTACCATAAACTGATCCCCCCTTCCCTGTTCCATTCGCGAATGGTAGCTGGGCACCTAGCGAGAACGATTGTCGGTAATCCTCTGTATTGCCTAGAATTTCTTGTCGTCGTTTCGCGAGACGTATGTGGGAGAAAGTAATACGTTGTCCGAATCTCCTCGGAAAGTACTCTGTCGAAATTTCAATAGCAGAGCTCTCAGTGAGGCACAACGCCTCTCTTGTAGCGTAGTTAGTCGAGCATCTCAACTTCTGTTACGCCGGTCAGCATTAAGAAATGGGAACCTTGAAAGTCATGCAAAAACCCTATTAAGACGATCGATAAACAACGTGTTTAGATCCTGTCGAAGTTCAAACAGCTTCTTTTTTTTTTTAAATTACTCCCCATTCCTCCACTTCAGGAATTATTTATGTTTGTTATTTTTGTTCGTATCGAACAGGAATATCTCAATCTTTGTGATCTCTTTTTTTCGTATCCGAGTTTCATCCTTGTTTCAGTTCAACATCATGGGAATCTGAATATTTTTTTTTTATAAATCTTTTCTAGTTTTATTTCATAACTCGTTGAATACCAAGACTTTAATCACGTAAGGATCTAATTTTAGTTGGATGAGTAGAAAAAGAGGCATCCATGTACGTAGTAATAACATAAAAACGTGTACTTTTTATATAATATTGAATACGATTACCGTAATGTACCTTACAAATACTCAGTGGATAAGAGTGAATTATTTAAAAATCTTGAATACTTCGTGGTTCGAATTTAGATATTTGTATTCTGGTGTATCACCCGTGGTCAGTGGCATCCGAGACAGAGGAACGTAAGCAGACATGTTTTCGCTATTACGTATACAGTTATCACGTTGTACAAATCGATGCACATACAGTTGTTTGTTCTTCTGTACCAGATGCGAATAGCAATGGGTTATTCACCCGAATACCGGTTTGGCTAATAAACAGGTCGTCCGCCTCATGATGTTCAGAAGACGTCCTTTAACAAACGAATCGTTTGATACACATCAAGTGCGTATATTTCTTCGAAGGTGGTTTTTGCGGTACAACAGGCTCAAACCCACCAATTCAGTCATGGCCAAAAATGGCAATTTTGGAATGTTAGCATCTCTTGGAAAATATTCTGGGGGTGCCTGTGGTGCAGTTTTTACGTTTTGTGGCTGTGAGTGGATTTTACTCAACACGGCATAATCATTCAATGGAAGACCTGTTTGTGTGCACCATTAGCTGCTGTATAAACGTTACTGAAAAGTGCTAGAGTGGCCGTCACCAACTCAGTCACCTTAAGGCCACACCCACAGCCTGGAGTCCAGGGGCGCTAAGCGTTGTGCTTCGCCCGCCGCATACCTTTGACGAAGTATATAGGCCTACACTGTTAAGATGGCAGTATGTCAGCGCTAGCTTAACGTTCAGTTCTTCAGTGCAACATCGAGAGTTCACGTTTCAGTTGTCTGTCGAACAGTAAACTGACGTGTGTTTGCTAGTGAGCGAAACGCGGCAGGAGTAAGGGCCTATGTGTAGTGCTACTACAGTCGGTACGCGTAAAGGCATTCGAAAACAACCTAAAATTGTCGCATAGAAAGGCTGATTTGGCCAACAGTGAAGAAACGAGGTATAATACAAATTTTGCGCAAGTTCAATAAATGACGACAAAACCTTGCGATATTCGCATTCGATCGTAATCCATATCAACAGTGCAGTGAAAAAAATTAAATATTCTGGCTCAAAAACGTTCTTTCTTTCTGTTCTCCCCTCAGTTAGCTGGCGATTCAAAAAGTGTGATAATGAACGACATTTTTTAATGGAATGCAAAGGCATTACAGTAGCAAGATTGAGTGCAGAGGACAACAGTCTTGTGGAATACGTCGATAAAACTTTAGTTTCACAAAACCTTGCGAACAAACGTATTTTGCTCAACTTCAAAGAAAATATTGGCCAGAAACTATCTACAGTTTCTTTTGTGTAGCGTATATCGGCGATTCGGGTGATTGCTGCGCTAATGAAGGGTCTGTAACAGCTGCATACGCAAATAAAAAATTTTCGGGAGGCGGGGAATTTTCTCGGTCGTGTTCGCTGAAATCTTGGCGTACGAGTTCTCGCGCATTCCCGCGTACGGAGTCTCTCGTAAATAATAGGTGACACGATACAATAATGATGTCTCAGATGTTACAGAAACTAATTTCGTGGTTTTCTTAACAACTATCTCGCTGGAAGTATCTTTAAGGTCCAATAGAACGCAAATTCATCAGAGACAATATTTTTCATTACGCTGGCTGGAGCAGTTTCACATCTTTTACGGAATTTTACTTTTTACCTAGGAATATTTCTGCCTAGGAAAAAAAAAAATTGTTGCAATCTGCGCACCCGGCAGGAGCTCAGATGACTTCTTTGGACGGTTCTTCCTTATCCATGCTACTGGCCGGGTATCGACCAGCAGAGTGATTCCATGCGTGCATACAGGCCCTCCTAGTAAGGCCGCCGTATTGAGCTGAGTGTATGATGAAAAACAGGGTTTTGTAACCAAAAGACTGGGGGAATATGTCGTGTATTGGAATCCTGAATAAAGCCGATCTCATTTCAGAAAGAAAAATATACAGGGTTATTACAAATGATTTAAGCGATTTCACAGCTCTACAATAACTTTATTATTTGAGATATTTTCACAATGCTTTGCAAAAAATGGTTCAAATGGCTCTGAGCACTATGGGACTCAACGTCTTAGGTCATAAGTCCCCTAGAACTTAGAACTACTTAAACCTAACTAACCTAAGGACATCACACACACCCATGCCCGAGGCAGGATTCGAACCTGCGACCGTAGCAGTCCCGCGGTTCCGGACTGCAGCGCCAGAACCGCACGGCCACCGCGGCCGGCACAATGCTTTGCACACACATACAGAAACTCAAAAAGTTTTTTTAGGCATTCACAAATGTTCGATATGTGCCCCTTTAGCGATTCGGCAGACATCAAGCCGATAATCAAGTTCCTCCCACACTCAGCGCAGCATGTCCCCATCAATGAGTTCGAAAGCATCGTTGATGTGAGCTCGCAGTTCTGGCACGTTTCTTGGTAGAGGAGGTTTAAACACTGAATCTTTCACATAACCCCACAGAAAGAAATCGCATGGGGTTAAGTCGGGAGAGCGTGGAGGCCATGACATGAATTGCTGATCATGATCTCCACCACGACCGATCCATCGGTTTTCCAATCTCCTGTTTAAGAAATGCCGAACATCATGATGGAAGTGCGGTGGAGCACCATCCTCTTGAAAGATGAAGTCGGCGCTGTCGGTCTCCAGTTGTGGCATTAGCCAATTTTCCAGCATGTCCAGATACACGTGTCCTGTAACGTTTTTTTCGCAAAAGAAAAAGGGGCCGTAAACTTTAAACCGTGAGATTGCACAAAACACGTTAACTTTTGGTGAATTGCGAATTTGCTGCACGAATGCGTGAGGATTCTCTACCGCCCAGATTCGCACATTGTGTCTGTTCACTTCACCATTAAGAAAAAATGTTGCTTCATCGCTGAAAACAAGTTTCGCACTGAACGTATCCTCTCCCATGAGCTGTTGCAACCGCGCCGAAAATTCAAAGCGTTTGACTTTGTCATCGGGTGTCAGGGCTCGTAGCAATTGTAAACGGTAAGGCTTCTGCTTTAGCCTTTTCCGTAAGATTTTCCAAACCGTCGGCTGTGGTACGTTTATCTCCCTGCTTGCTTTATTCGTCGACTTCCGCGGGCTACGCGTGAAACTTGCCCGCACGCGTTCAACCGTTTCTTCGCTCACTGTAGGCCGACCCGTTGATTTCCCCTTACAGAGGCATCCAGAAGCTTTGAACTGCGCATACCATCGCCGAATGGAGTTAGCAGTTGGTGGATCTTTGTTGAACTTCGTCCTGAAGTGTCGTTGCACTGTTATGACTGACTGATGTAAGTCATTTCAAGCACAACGTACGCTTTCTCGGCTCCTGTCGCCATTTTGTCTCACTGCGCTCTCGAGCGCTCGCGGCAGAAACCTGAAGCGCGGCTTCAGCCGAACAAAACTTTATGAGTTTTTCTACGTATCTGTAGTGTGTCATGACCATGTGTCAATGAATGGAGCTACAGTGAATTTATGAAATCGCTTCAATCATTTGTAATAGCCCTGTACCTAGGTGGAGACGGGGGGAGCAGGCCAGAGTGGCTTAACAGCCACATTTTAAAAGTATTGCAATCTAGACAATTTTAATATATTTTTAAAATTGGAGATAAATATTTATACAAATGAAATGACACAATTTCAGAGCCATTATTGGTCTCATACAGATATGATTTTGTGTACACAGACTGAAGCGGCGAGTGAGAACTTGTGCGAAGGCCGGAATCGAACCTGGGCCACCTGCTTACTAGGCAGGTGCTTTAGCCACTAATCCACGTTGGCACAGCGGATCACACAACTGCACGGACTGCCCTGGAATGCCTCCCTCCTCGATCCAAATTCTCACTGCCACCCGACAGTATACTTTAAATTCCCCATTACACACACGAACAGAAGTAGCGCAATCCGGGTTTCAGGCTCGATCCCCCAGTTGTGTTCAGTGCTGAACCAGGAGAGCCTCGGAAATTCTGTTCTTGTTTGTAAGGAGAAATTTAAAGTAAACTGGAGTGGCAGTGAGAATTTGGATCGATCAGGGAGGCATGCCAGGGCAATCCGTGCAGTTGTGTGTCGGTTAGACGGTCAGTGAGACAGCACAACGAGTTCCTGCTGCTAATAAGGTGAGTACACCGTTTGTTTATTACATGTCTTTACGAGTTGCAAGGAGGAGCGAGTTCAGAAATGGATAGGCACTTCGACTGCTGTGTACAGATGCGAGCTGAGTTTGTGACCCTTCACTCACAGATCCAGGCAGTGTTGGCTTCTGTCATACAGTTTGAGGCTGCTGCCAAGGGGTACCACTGTGGGGGTAGGACGCGGGGATGCGAGGGACATCGAGCATGATCCACGTGTCCCCCGATCGATCCACTGCTCTGACCTCCCCGGGTACTGCCTGCACTGAGGTTGACCCTTCACCCGTGATCGAGTGGGAGATCATTCCAAAGTCTGGCAGGCAGCGAAAGACTTTCCGTGGGGCCGATCGTAGGGCCTCCCCGGTTATTTATTTATTTACACGTCGAGTTCCGTAGGACCAAATTGAGGAGCAAATCTTCAAGGTCATGGAACGTGTCAGTACATGAAATTACAACTTAAAATTACTAACAGATAAAAATAAATGTTTATGAACCCGAAAAAAGTGAGTCCATAAGTTTAAGTAAACGCAATCAACAATACAATAAGAATCAGCTTAATTTTTCAAGGAATTCCATGACACAATAGAAGGAGTGATTTGAAAGCGCGTGGATTACTGCTAAGATTTTTGAATTCGAGTGGTAGCTTATTGAAAATGGATGCAGCTGTATACTGCACATCTTTTTGCACATGATTTAAGGAAGTCCAATCCAAATGCAGGTTTGATTTCTGCCGAGTATTAATAGACTGGAAGCTGCTTATTCTTGGGAATAAGCTAATATTGCTAACAAGAAATGACAGCATTGAGAGGCCAATGTCAAAATACCCAGATTAACAGGGGTCGACAAGAAGTTCGTATACTTACACTACTTATTACCCGAACTTCCCGTTTCTGAGCCATAAATATCCTTTTAGAATACGAAACCCCAAAATATGATACCATACGACATAAGCGAATGAAAATAAGTAGACTAATTTTCGTGTCGAACGATCACTCACTTCAGATACCGTTCGAATAGTAAAAATGGCAGTATTAAATCTTTGAATAAGATCCTGAACGTGGGCTTTCCACGACAGCTTACTATCTACCTGAACACCTAGAAATTTGAACTGTTCAGTTTCACTAATCATATGCCCGTTCTGTGAAATTAAAACGTCAGGTTTTGTTGAATTGTGTGTTAGAAACTGTAAAAACTGAGTCTTACTGTGATTTAGCGTTAGTTTATTTTCTAAAAGCCATGAATATAGGTCATGTACTACACTATTAGAAACCGAGCCAATGTTGCACACAACATCCTTTACTACCAGGCTACTGTCATCATCAAACAGAAATATTTTAGAGTTACCCATAATACTAGAGGGCATATCATTTAGATAAATAAGGAACAGGAGTGGCCCCAACACGGTTCGTTTGACGAACAGGTTTCGGGCGTTATGTGTGGCTGACAAAGTCTCTGAGCCGGATTCAGTGATCCACTCTGTTCCAGAGGAAGCTTCTCGGCGCGCAAGGTCTGGGCATTCACAGAGGGTGGGTCTGCTGGTAGTTGGGAGCTCCATCGTTAGGCGCGTAATGGGGGTCCCTTAGGAACATGGCTGCCAAGGTGGGGAAGGAAGACAGTTGTATTCCGTGTGCATACCGGGGGAAATCATTCCGGATGTGGAAAGGGTGCTTCCTGATGCCATGAAGAGTACAGGGTGCATCCAACTGCAGGTGGTGGCCCATGTCGGTACCAATGACGTGTGTCGCTTTGGATCGGAGGAGACTCTCTCTGGTTTCGGGCGGCTAGCGGAAATGGTAAAGACTGCCAGTCTTGCTTCCGAGATTAAGGCGCAGCTTACCGTCTGCAGCATCGTCGACAGAACCGACTGTGGTCCTTTGCTGCAGAGCCGAGTGGAGGGTCGGAATCAGAGGCTCAGGCGGTTCTGTGACCGTGTAGACTGCAGATTCCTTGGCTTGCGCCATCGGGTGGTGGGTTTCCGGGTTCCGCTCAATAGGTCAGGAGTCTACTACAAACAGGAGGCCGCTACACGTGTAGCGGGGGCTGTGTGGAAGGGACTGGCCGGCTTTTTAGGTTAGAGGGTCTCAGCGAAATAGGTGAGATATGCAACACCTGGAAACTGTCCTGAGGAGCAATGGGTACTCCACAAATTATATTAGAAGTGTAACAGAGCCAAACACTCGGCGAAGTAAGGAACCAGAAAAAGAAATGTCGGGTACGGCCTTTCTGCCATACATTCCCAGAGTGACGGACAGAATCGGCCGTATATTGCGCAAACATGGCGTAAAGACGATTTTCAAACCGACAAGGAAGATCAAAGAGTGTCTTAGATCGGCGAAGGAGAAAAGAGACCCACTTGCAATGTCGGGAATATACCGTATACCTTGCACATGCGGAAAAGTTTATGTCGGATTGACTGGACGATCAGTCAACACCAGGATCAAAGAGCATAAGCGTCATTGCAGGTTGGGGCAAGTGGAGAAATCGGCCGTGGCAGAGCACGCACTGAATGAGACCGACCACGTAATAAAATTCGCCGACACGGAAGTTCTGGCTGTAGAGAAGCACTATCACACGCGCTTGTTTAGAGAAGCTGTAGAAATACAAAAACACGCGAACAGTTTCAACAAGAAAGAGGAAAGCCTTAAGGTAAACGGATCCTGGCTTCCCGTACTGCAGCGAACGACCGTCGCAGGTAGCAAGAGGAGAACCGCACCGAAAATGACCGAGGAGAAGCCCTCGGACGTTGGCGCGCCAGGTACATATAGTCTGCGCCCGCGAGCTCGGCTCCAGTTCACCACCGACAATGGAGGGTGAAGCTTTGACAATGCCAGCTAATCGTGCTCGCGAAACGTCAGAAAAATAATTAGATGAACGTCGGCCGAAGAACCCGAGACAGAATCCAACAGTGTAGCTTTTGAAACTTCCTGGCAGATTAAAACTGTGTGCCCGACCGAGACTCGAACTCGGGACCTTTGCCTTTCATATCAGCGCACACTCCGCTGCAGAGTGAATATCTCATTCTGGAGTGTAGCTTTTGTTTCGCTCCTTATTAAAGTCCCTATATTTGGTACTAGAGCATGCAGGCTGCCTTCGCCGCTTTGCATCGGCTCTCCTTTGGCTGCCATTTCCCGCCCGGGTGGCGACGACGCCCCCTCGGACGCGTCCCTCCGCAGACACAGACGGGGGACGCGACCGACAGAGGCCAGCGACATGGCGGGCCGGACATCGGAATTCCCGCTCGCCGGCGGCTTCAAACACAGCGCGAAATTTAATTAAAACCGCGACCGCGGCGCAGTTCCCCCTGTTGCCATCCGACCCCCATCCCCCAACATTTCTGTTTTGTTGCTCCGTCCAAAGCACGTAGGCAGACGGCGAATGTGCTTTTCACGCCAAACTCCCACGTATACAGATTCACAGACAGAACTGCTCTTATAGCGTAATGCGCGATCGTATAGCTTGCTAGATAGCGACATGAGTCAGACAAGGACTAAACTGGCGTCGCAGATTAACGACCGTGGGATCGTCCACTGACCAGACTGAGGGTGGTTTTTAGGCGGTTTCTCACTTTTCGACAAATGCTGGCTTGTCCCCAGACTGAGCCTCAAAAGTACCATATACACTGAAGCGCCAATGAAACTGGTATAGACTTGCATATTCAAATATAGAGATATGTATACAGGCAGAATACGGCGCTGCGGTCAGTAACGCCTATACAGGGAGGTACAAAAAGGTACGGTCAAACTTCCAGGAAACATTCCTCACACACAAAGAAAGAAAATATGTTATGTGGACATGTGACCGGAAACGCTTACTTTCCATGTTAGAGCTCATTTTATTACTTCTCTTCAAATCACATTAATCATGGAATGGAAACACACAGCAACAGAACGTACCAGCGTGACTTGAAACACTTTGTTACAGGAAATGTTCAAAATGTCCTCCGTTAGCGAGGATACATGCATCCACCCTCCGTCGCATGGAATCCCTGATGCGCTGACGCAGCCCTGGAGAATGGCGTATTGTATCACAGCCGTCCACAAAACGAGCACGAAGAGCCTCTACATTTGGTACCGGAGTTGCGTAGACAAGAGCTTTCAAATGCCCCCATAAATGAAAGTCAAGAGGGTTGAGGTCAGGAGAGCGTGGGGGCCATGGAATTGGTCCGCCTCTACCAAACCATCGGTCACCGAATCTGTTGTTGAGAAGCGTACGAACACTTCGACTGAAATGTGCAGGAGCTCCATCGTGCATGAACCACATGTTGCGTCGTACTTGTAAAGGCACATGTTCTAGCAACACAGGTAGAGTATCCCGTATGAAATCATGATAACGTGCTCCATTGAGCGTAGGTGGAAGAACATGGGGCCCACTCAAGACATCACCAACAATGCCTGCCCAAACGTTCACAGAAAATCTGTGTTGATGACGTGATTGCACAATTGCGTGCGGATTCTCGTCAGCCCACACATGTTGATTGTGAAAATTTACAATTTGATCACGTTGGAATGAAGCCTCATCCGTAAAGAGAACATTTACGCTGAAATGAGGATTGACACATTGTTGGATGAACCATTCGCAGAATTGTACCCGTGGAGGCCAATCAGCTGCTGATAGTGCCTGCACACGCTGTACATGGTACGGAAACAACTGATTCTCCCGTAGCACTCTCCATACAATGACGAGGTCAACGTTACCTTGTGCAGCAGCAACTTCTCTGACGCTGACACCAGGGTTATCGTCAACTGCACGAAGAATTGCCTCGTCCATTGCAGGTGTCCTCGTTGTTCTAGGTCTTCCCCAGTCGCGAGTTATAGGCTGGAATGTTCCGTGCTCCCTAAGACGCCGATCAATTGCTTCGAACGTCTTCCTGTCGGGACACCTTCGTTCTGGAAATCTGTCTCGTTACAAACGTACCGCGCCACGGCTATTGCCCCGTGCTAATCCATACATCAAATGGGCATCTGCCAACTCCGCATTTGTAAACATTGCACTGACTGCAAAACCACGTTCGTGATGAACACTAACCTGTTGGTGCTACGTACTGATGTGCTTGATGCTAGTACTGTAGAGTAATGAGTCGCATGTCAACACAAGCACCGAAGTCAACATTACCTTCCTTCAATTGGGCCAACTGGTGGTGAATCGAGGAAGTACAGTACATACTGACGAAACTAAAATGAGCTCTAACATGGAAATTAAGCTTTTCCGGACACATGTTCACATAACATCTTTTCTTTATTTGTGTGTGAGGATGTTTCCTGAAAGTTTGGCCGTACCTTTTTGTAACACCCGGCATAAGGCGACAAGTGTCTGTATTAGTTGTTAGATCGGTTACTGCTGCTACAATAACAAGTTATCAAGATTTAAGCGAGTTTCAACGTGGTGTTAGCCCACGACCGATGCGACACAGAATCTCCGAGATGGCTATGAAGTGGGGGATTTTCCCGTACGACCATTTCGCCAGTGTATCGTGAATATCAGGAATCCGGTAAAACATAAAATCTCCGACGTCGATGCGGTCGGAAAAAGATCCTACAGCTGGCCGTGGTGGCCGAGCGGTTCTAGGCGCTTCAGTTCGGAACTGCGCGACTGCTTCGGTCGCAGCTTCGAATCCTGACTCGGGCATGGATGTATGTGATGTCCTTCGGTTAGTTGTTGTTGTTGTTGTTGTTGTGGTCTTCAGTCCTGAGACTGGTTTGATGCAGCTCTCCATGCTACTCTATCCTGTACAAGCTTCTTCATCTCCCAGTACATACTGCAACCTACATCCTTCTGAATCTGCTTAGTGTATTCATCTCTTGGTCTCCCTCTACGATTTTTACCCTCCACGCTGCCCTCCAATACTAAATTGGTGATCCCTCGATGTCTCAGAACATGTCCTACCAACCGATCCCGTCTTCTAGTCAAGTTGTGCCACAAACTCCTCTTCTCCACAATTCTATTCAATACCTCCTCATTAGTTATGTGATCTACCCATCTAATCGTCAGCATTCTTGTGTAGCACCACATTTCGAAAGCTTCTATTCTCTTCTTGTCTAAAATATTTATCGGCCACGTTTCACTTCCATACATGGCTACACTCCACACAAATACTTTCAGAAACGACTTCCTGACATTTAAATCTATACTCGATGTTAACAAATTTCTCTTCTTCAGAAACGCTTTCCTTGCCATTGCCAGTCTACACTTTATATCCTCTTTACTTCGACCATCATCAGTTATTTTGGAACACAAATAGCAAAACTCCTTTACTACTTTAAGTGTCTCATTTCCTAATCTAATTCCCTCAGCATCACCCAACTTAATTCGACTACATTCCATTATCCTCGTTTTGCTTTTGTTGATGTTCAACTTATACCCTCCTACCAAGACACTGTCCATTCCGTTCTACTGCTCTTCCAAGTCCTTTGCTGTCTCTGACAGAATTACAATGTCATCGGCGAACCTCAAAGTTTTTGTTTCTTCTCCATAGATTTTTATACCTACTCCGAACTTTTATTTTGTTTCCTTTATTGCTTGCTCAATATACAGATTGAATAGCATCGGGGATAGGCTACAACCCTGTCTCACTCCCTTCCCAACCACTGCTTCCCTTTCATACCCCTCGACTCTAATAACTGCCATCTGGTTTCTGTACAAATTGTAAATAGCCTTTCGCTGCCTGTATTTTACCCCTACCACCTTCAGAATTTGAAAGAGAGTATTCCAATGAACATTGCCAAAAGCTTTCTCTAGGTCTACAAATGCTAGAAACGTAGGTTTGCCTTTCCTTAATATTTCTTCTAAGATAAGTCGTAGGGTCAGTATTGCCTCACGTGTTCCAACATTTCTACGGAGTTAGGTTTAAGTATTTCTAAGTCTAGGGGACTGATGTCCTCATATGTTAAGTCATAGTGCTCAGAGCCATTTGAACCAAAAATCCTGCAAGAACGAGACCTACGAGGACTGAAGATAATCGTTCAACGTGACAGAACAGCAACCCTTCCGCAAACTGCTGCAGATTTCAATGCTGGGCCATCAACAAGTGTGCGAACCATTCAAGAAACATCTTCGATGTAGAGTTTCGGAGCGGAACGTCCATTCGTGCACCCTTGATTGCTGCACGACACAAAGCTTTACTTCTCGCCTGGACCCGTCAACATCGACATTGGACTGTTGATGTCTAGAAACATGTTGCCTGATTGGACGAGTCTCGTTTCAAATTGCACTGATGGATGTGTATGTGAAAGAAGACAACCTCATAATTCCGTCGACAATGCATGTCAGCAGGGGACTGTTCAAGTTCGTGGAGGCTGTAATTGTGTGGAGCCTGTGCAGCTGGAGTTATATGGGACCCCTGATACGACTCTGACAGATCGACAGTTACATAAGCATCCTGTCTGATCACCTGCATCAATTAATGTCCATTGAGCATTCCGAAGAACTTGGCAATTCCAGCAGGACAATGCGACACCTCACACGTCCAGAAATGCTACAGAGTGGCTCCAGGAACACTCCTCTGATTTTAAACACTTCCGATGGGCATCAAACTCCCCAGACATGAACATTATTGAGCATGTCTGGAATGCCTTGCAACGTGCTGTTCAGAAGAGATTCCACCCCCTCTTACTCTTACAGATTAATGGACAGCCCTGTAGGCTCGCTCAGGCCGTCAAAGGCCTACTACTGCAGTGGATGACCACTACCTATGGATTATGGCTCGGAGCAACACTGACAGCAACGCCACCATGTTGAATAATGCTTTTCGTGCAGCCACAGGACGTCGTGTTACGTCTCAGACGGTGCGCAATAGGCTACATGACATGAAACTTCACTCCCGACGCCCATGGCGAGGTCCATCTTTGCAACCATGACACCATGCAGCGCGATACAAATGGGCCCAACAACATGCCGTAATGGACCGCTCACGATTGGCATCACGTGCCCATCACCGATGAGTGTCGTATATGCCTTCAACCAGACAATCGTCAGAGATGTGTTTGGAGGCAACCCGGTCAGGCTGAACGCCTCAGACACACTGTCCAGCGAGTGCAGCAAGGTGGAGTTTCCGGCTGTTTTGGGGTGGCATTATGTGGGGCCGACGTACGCCGCTGGTGGTCATGGAAGGCGCCGTAACGGCTGTGCGATACATGTATTCCATCCTCCGATGGATAGTGGAACCATAACGGCATATTGGCGAGGCATTCGTCATCATGGACGACAATTCGCGCCCCCATCTTGCACATCTTGTGAATGACTTCCTTCAGAATAACGACATCGCTCGACTAGAGTGGCCAGCATGTTCTCGAGGCATGAACCCTATCGAACATGGCTGGGATAGATTGAAAAGACCTGTTTATGGACGACGTGACCTACCATCCACTCTGAGGGATCTACGCCGAATCTCCGTAGAGGAGTGGTACAATCTGGACCAACAGTAGCTTGATGAACTTGTGGATAGTATGCCACGACGAATACAGGCATGCATCAGTGCAAGAGGACGTGCTACTGGGTATTGAAGGTACCGGTGTGTGCAGGAATCTGAACCATCACCTACGAAGGTCTCGCTGTATGGTGGTACAATATGCGATGTGTGTGGTTTTCATGAGCAAATATAAAGGGCGGAAATGATGTTTATGTTGATCTCTAATCCAATTATCTGTACAGGTTCCGGAACTTTGGGAACCGAGGTGATGCAAAACTTTTTTTGATGGGTGAAGAATGTCAGCGAGGCACTCCGGACAGCGGCGGCAGCCTAAATACTTGCTGTAGAGAGGGCGTTGGCGGCATGTTGCTTGCCGGTGTGTCTCTCGTCTCCCTCGTGATATGTGCCCTTGACCCAGTACCTACTATCGATCTTCGCGCTACATCTTTGCGGACAGGAGTGCTGGCGGCCGGATGGGTTTGCCTACCTTACGCTGCATGAAATATTTTATGGGTAGTTTTATTCTGCCTACCCTGCTGTGCGGAACACGGCGCAGTAGTTTCGGCGTGCAGCAGGGAACGACAGTGGCGGCGGTAATCCCTGGCGGAGTGGACAGTGCCCGACTGCCGCGCCTCGCCCCCCACCGGTCGCCGGACCCGTCAAGCGGCTGACGCGCTGAAACCGGATTACGCGCGCGCCATCGGCCCAGCGCTAACTGGATTCATTCTGCATAAGGCCCGCCAGCAATTAGATTGCCGGCGCGCCGATCTATCCGGGCCCGCCGGAGACGGCTGCGCAGTCGTTAAGCGGGGCGCTCGAGGGATCCGGGCAGACGCGCCCCGCCGTCCAGATGCGACAGTCGCACGCGGAATTACGCCGCCCCGGACAACGGCAGGCGCTGACTAGGGAGCCCGCCTCGACCTGGAGACAACAGGCGCTCCGGGCCGACAGAGAAAACGACGTTACGCTCAATTAGGACGAAAAGTTCCTAGGGAAGAGTACACAACAGGTCGTTAGAAATATTACGTGTAAGCGGTGTTGAACAGTTTTAACCAATAATTATCGCAGCTGTGAAATGTATAGTGAAATATGTCTCCTGTAATAAGGAGCGATGCGATCGACTATACACAGACGTAGGCTAAGATCCCAGGTATCACACACCGCAGCCATTCACGCTGATGGACCTTCATTTGGGAGTAATTGACGGAAGAAAAATTCGGAATTTTGTGTGACATTTAATAACCGTAAAAAAATTATATTATATAGAGTGTTTGCTTGGTGTAATGGATAGGAAGAGGTTGCGGGTTCGAGTGTCCTCAGATGCTCCCTATTTTTTTATTATTTTTATTTTTAAGTATTTATCGAAATTAGTTCAGTCATTAATTTTATTCAGTTAAGTTGTTTAAATGTATTTTTTATTTCTATTCCTTTATCACATCATTTTAATGATCGTATGACCCTTTTAATTTGTTTCATTTTTTCTTTATTCTTTTTTCAATCAGAATTTTTCTGAACATGAATATAATTATCCATTATAATATTCAATTATTTGATAGCCGGCCGTAGTGGCCGAGCGGTTCTAGGCGCCATAGCCTGGAACCGCGCGACCGCTACGGTCGCAGGTTCGAATCCTGCCTCGGGCATGGATGTGTGTGATGTCCTTAGGTTAGTTAGGTTTAAGTAGTTCTAAGTTCTAGGGGACTGATGACCTTAGAAGTTAAGTCCCATAGTGCTCAGAGCCATATGAACCAATTATTTGAAAATTCCGATCTATTACTTAAGAATTAAAAGACGACATTATTTCTATTTGTGCAATGGTGTGAAATATGTATTTTTGTTACCAGATGTACGATTTTCTTTGCTTGGTAACCGTCATACAAACATTTAAGACATAACCTAAATGCCTATTGCACTACCGGCAACATAACGCAGATGAAAATTTAAGTGAAAGATAGGTTTATAAGTAAAAAGAAATTCCATCAAAAGAGAAATTGATATAATGAACGCATTAATGTGAACGAAAAAACAGCGATAATAGAAAATAAATTAGTACATAAAACTAATTAAAAACAGTTGCACAACGTCAACTTTTGTAGTCCTGTCTTCCTCAATAATATTACGGTATACTGATAATTTTTACTTATGCACCGTCTGACAGCAATTGAATAAAATACAATTTTAGTGCCATACGCGTTTCGCCTTTATTTCCTGCAAGGCATCATCAGTGGCCTGGAATATGTATATATGTTAGCTATTTAATTTACATTTTTGTCACTGTGCCTATAGGTTATAAACAGTTCTGGTGGTTGGTATTTCCTATTAAGTAGTAATGTTTTGAACTGTACTTACAGGTTGCGTGGACAATTTCTTACATATTACGCTCTTGTTGCATTTTTGGTGTTGTTCTTCTTCTTATGAACGCCAATTTGCGGTTTTTTCCCACATTCCACAGCACTATGAACTGAACGCTTGTTTTAATGGAATGTTTTGGTTTCTGTTGCACACACAAATGCATACACGAACAGACCACAGATACTTCAATAATTACACTCATAAGTTTGGCAATAACATTCGATCTTTGGCAAAAACATTTGACAGTCGGCAACAGAAACCAAAACATTCGGGAGGACGACGGTTCAATCCCGTCTCCGGCTATCCTGATTTAGGTTTTCCGTGATTTCCCTAAATCGTTTCAGGCAAATGCCGGGATGGTTCCTTTGAAAGGGCACGGCCGATTTCCTTCCCTAACCCGAGCTTGCGCTCCGTCTCTAATGACCTCGTTGTCGACGGGACGTTAAACACTAACCACCACCACTAAAACAAGCGTTTAGTTCATAGTGCTTTGGAATGTGAGAAAAAACCGCAAATTGGCGTTCATAAGAAGAAGAACAACACCAAAAATGCAACAAGAGCGTAATATGTAAGAAATTGTCCACGCAACCTGTAAGTACAGTTCAAAACATTTTTACTTAATAGGAAATACCAACCACCAGAACTGTTTATAACCTACAATAGAGGTTTGTTCTAACTCAGTACATGCTGAATATGTCCACCATTTCGTTTCCTAATTTCCTTCAAACGAACACTGAAGTTAGTGATCACCCTACGGCACACGTCTTCCGTAATTTCACTGCAAGCTTGAAGAATAAGTCTTCTGAGCTTCATTAAATCACGTGGACGTTTCGGGAAAAATTTTTTCCTTTAGGCACCCCCAAAGAAAAAAGTCACATGGATTGAGGTCGTGACTATTGGCGGGCCAATTTTGTCCGTCATTGAAGCGACCTGGAAACCTGAGTGAAATGATCCGCATGTCGAAATGCTCGTGTAAAAACTCCAACAGAGTGTTTGCAATATGTTGCCTTGCTCCATCTTGCATGAACCACTGCGTGTTGAAGGGCAAGGCAGTAGCAAGAAGCTGTGGAATGAAGCTATTGAGAAGCATGCTCAAATAACGCTCGCTGTTCACAGTTTCTTCAAAGAAAAGGGGTCCAATAAGTCCGTGACTGGAAATTTCTGCCCACGCTGTAGTCCTCGGAGCATATAGTTGTCGTTGATGAAGCACTTGTGGGTGTTCAGTGGCCCAAAAGCGTACATTTTGTTTGTTAACCACACCGTCTAAATGAAAATGCGCCTCGTCTGAAAACCAAACGTTGTTGAAAGTTTCTTCCCTATCCTCCGCCCACTGACCAAACAGTAGTCTCTGCTGCTTGTGTTCTTCAGTGAGCTTCTTTGCACAGGTCATCTTGTATGGGTACATATGGTGGTTACTTTTGAGAATGCGCTCACGGAGCGTCTGGATATTCCCAGTTGCACTGCTGCCTTTTACACGATTTCCCGGGACTTCTCTGTGCAGCAACTCGTACCGCTTCAGTATACTCCGGCGAACAAACAGGCTTAGGCCGAGGTCGCTTCGCTTCCAATACTGTTCCTTCCGGTACAAATTTATCGTCCAACCTGTGGACGGTCCTCTTGCAAGAGACCCATCGTGTGTTCAACTGTTGTCGAAAACGCCTCTGAGTTTCTTCAAAGTCACAACAAGGTTTCTCGTTTCATGAAAAAGTAACACAATTGCCGATCGTTGCTGTGTCGTGAGTCTTCCATTGTCAGCCATTGCTGCTTACTAGTGTCCTAGCGGCAGTGTCGTGAATTACACGTCATTTCGTAACTCATTTGTTTTTCCAAGCTCTGCTGGTACTGCAGTAGAGATCCCAGCGGGATATCTAATGTGCGTCGTAAATTGTGAAAGAAACAATTGGTAACACATTTCGTGCGCCACCGTGTATATATCGCGAAAAAAAAGAAAAGAAAAGTAAAATCAGAAAGATTCGTGCTCACACTGAAGCTTACCCGGAAGCGTTCTTCCAGCGCACAAGATAGCTTCCGGCACACACTGTAGCACAGCTTCCGAAGTAGACACGTAGATAAAAATGTGCTACAAGTGAAAGACACGCGTGTCTTACTGTAAATTTTTTAGTCTTGATCGCAATAAAAAAAGCAACTAAATAACAAGTTTCAGTTGTTGAAGACCGTCTTCAGATCTAAGAAAAGAAGTTCAAAAGGGAGAATCCTTAAATAAAAAATTATCAATTAAAGTAAAAAATCTACAATAGCTGCTAATTCACTGGTACCATAATAGACGTTACAGGACTAATCACTAAGAGTAATTTCCAAACAGCCAGTGGCCAATGTCCTCAAAATACGTCCAAATCACAACCAACGTGACAGACAGCCATCACAAGACTGACCGCTGTGTGTACACGTGTGCCTCCTGCAAGGGTCTCCAGACTCAAAAAGGTGGTGCGCAGAGCCGCACACTTCCAATGTAAGGGTAATAGTTCGTATTCCAACTAATACACAAGAACAAAATAATGAAGGGCAGCATTTTTAAAATCTTGATAGAAACACCCTATTACACAGTTGTATGAGAACTGCAAGCGGTGGGAATTCGCTGCTGTTCTTGCTGCGTGTAGCTGCGGAGCCTGGCGCGGGAAACGAACTGTCAGGCGTTTACACCACAGCTTCAGATGCCAACTACCTCACGTTTCAGTTTCAGAATATTACTCTGATACTTTATCGAAACGTTTCAACCCAACATTAACAAGCATTATATAACTGTACTTGTCATTCTACACTGAAGCGCTGAAGAAGCTGGTTTAGGCATGCATATTCAAATGCAGAGGTATGTAAACAGGCAGAATGCGGCACCGTGGTCGGCAACGTCTATGTAAGACAACAACTGTCTGGAGCAGTCGTTAGATCGGTTACTGCTGCTACAATGGCAGGTTATCAAGGTTTAAGGGGACATTGTATGTCCTATGACGCCAATGTTAAATTACCGAATTTTGTGGCCCATTACCTCGGAAACTTTTTAAGACACCAACTTACAATTTTCCATAATTATTAAATGCACATTTCTAGATACACTGAACTAGAATTATTACTAAAATTATATTGTGGAGCATGTTATCTCTTTTTTTCAAACACTCCATTTTTTGACAGACTTTTGTAAATACATGAAGATAAAAACAAAACAACTCAGGATATTTTAATTATCCTAGTTCCATATGCGTTGAATCTCACACTTGGCATGCTGTGAAAATTTCATGTCTCTACTATAAGTACTCTTTTAGAAAACGGGTCACTTATTGCAAATAATGTATTTCAGAGATATTATGGTTTAAAACTTTTTTATTACAAATTATTACACAGGCTTACATTTCTGCTTCTCTTATGCACTAGAATTGCCGCCTCCCACAGTCTGTGTCTTCTTCAGTTCACAACAGCCCAGTGCTCCCCTCCTCCTTTTCTTTCTTGCTTCTTTTATCATTTGCTGAGCAGCTAACTGCATCATGTACACGAAGCTCATCCAGTTCCTGCAGTCCTTTACCTGTGTTCTGTCCAAATCTTACCCCTAACTTCTCCATAATCTTAAGTCTTTCATAGTTCCCACCATTAAAAGTTATTACAGCATCAGACACTGCCAACGTCAGACTTTTAGAGTCATAAGTCCAACAAACACATTTTTAGGCACACAACACCACACAACATTACTGAAGGACTCATTCATATTCTGGGTCTTCCCATGTAAACACTTCTTTAGTAGCTCAGGATTTACCAAATCTCTGTATAAGGTTTGATTGCCTCCATTACTGCCAAAGGAAGAGAATGTTTATGAGTAAATTCATGCAGGGTGCCAGAAAATTCAGCTTGCCTATATTTACACCAAGTTTTCGGTGGTGCACACAAAGCATGATATGGTTTTTCATCGATTGATATTCGATGAAACAAAGTGCTCCACGCAGCTCTTTTCATCTTCTCTAAATTGTCACAGTTATTTATAATGGCCTTCCCATAACATACGTATTAAAAGCAGTTGAAGTTAGCTTACAACAAAAATAGCCGATAATCTATTTACAACGAAAACTAGTATCAGAAATATAGAACTGATTTGTTTATTCGTAATGCTAACTTCTGAGACGTCGCAGAGGCACAAAACAAAGCAATTCACAGCCTTCTAGACTGTGTAGTTCCCCAGATATGACCGCTCAACTGTGGCAGTATATGCGTGGCCGCGAAATTTGACAGTCACATGTCAACATTCAAAATATTATTTGAAAGTCTCAGAATGGTCTGATTTTAATGTATTATGTACCAAAATGTTCAGGAAAGTCCAAAGTACATTACGGAGTAGAAAACAGAAAATGTCAAATTTCAACGAATTTCACGTATAATGTCCCATTGAGTGAGTTTGAACGTGGTGTTATAGTCAGCTCACGAGGGGTACGACACAGAGTCTCCGAGGTAGCAATTTTGGACTGCTAAAAAGACAGCACGCCTCATTATTTCTGCATGGGTTCCCCAACAACTTGTTGAGTCCAAGTGTCAGGTCGACTTGCTGCACTTCACCTATCCAAATACTTTTATCACCTCACAGTGTTTTATTCCGTAATGTACCTACTCCACTGTAGAATCTCTACAAGGAACTGGGGAAACTTTTGATATTATTTGTTAATTGCTGCTTATAGTTAAATAAACTGAGCCCATATTTAGTAAGTAAACGTTGTGTTGCACAAAGAATAAACGAGCCAGCTTAACTTCCTGGCGCCTTTATAAATATTTTGCCCTGCGGCTGAGAATGGCCTGTTTTGTAGCCAGTAAATTACTCGGGCTGGTGTATATCTCTGCATCTTGTTGACCCCTCTCCGTGGAAAGATACAACAGTGCCCGAAGTGTCCACAGCAAGTGCCTCTGACGTGCAGGTAGTACTGCTTTCCCGTTCTTGTGCAAGTACTAAACACTGGGAGCATATTTAATTGCTTCATAACGACTGTAGCATCTTTCAGAAAGGGAAGCTGTGCGTGTGTTTAGTATACAGATAAGTCGTCACTTGCTGGTTTATCGATCGTGGCTATGGAAGTGTGAAAAGCAAAGGTCGTACTTCATAAATACTCCCCCCCCCCCTCCCATGCTGACCCCAAAATAATATGTCACCTAAGGTGTTTAAAATTTTTATAAATAAATTTCCAAATTGTTCTGCGAACTTTCGGAGAATAAATTAACTTGGAAACTGAAAGTCTCGAAAATGGAAAGAAACTCTAGAAAAATACAGGCAGGACGCCAACGGCTTTCCCATAGTGGTAAAACCAGTTCCCGTCACATCACCTAAGTGCTGTCGGGCTTGGCTAGAAGTTGGATGGGAGCATGCCCTGTCTGCCGAGCGCTGTTGGCAAGTGGGGTGCACTCAACGCTTGTGAGGCAAATCTGGGAGCTACTTAGTTGAGAAGTATCGGCTCCGGTCACGAAAATTGACAGCGGCCGGGAGAGCGGTGTGCTGTCCTCACGCCCCTCCACATCCTCATTCGGTGACGCCTCTAGGCTGAGGATGCCATGGCGGTCGGTCAGTACCGTTGGATCTTTCACGATCTGTTCGGACGGAGTTTAGATTTTAGCGCAGGACATGGTTCAAATGGCTCTGAGCACTATGGGACTTAATATCTGAGGTCATCAGTCCCCTAGAACTTAGAACTAACGTAAGGACATCACACACATCCATGCCCGTGGCAGGATTCGAACCTGCGACCGTAGCAGCAGCGCGGTTCCTAACTGAAGCGCCTAGAACCGCTCAGCTACAGCGGCCGGGCGTACGACACGGTTCCAGAATACACAGGTACAACAACACGCAAATCACAAGAAGTCGAGTAAGCTGTAATAGATGCGAAAAAACGGACCCCCCCCCCCCTCGGCCAAGACAAGAAATTCACTACCAGCTTTGCCTTTTTTTTTTTTTTTGAAAAGACAGTAATGTACGGCGTTATTTTGATGAACGTCGTAGTGAGAAGTGACAAAATATGAAGAAAAATATTTCACGCCATTTTGTTTTTACCGCATGGAGAAGTGGGGCATACCGGGTTATTCGTAAGTACCTCAACTGTTTCAGAAACATACAGAAAGCAGATTCGCATCTGTGGACAGAGACTCTCTCCAAGTTTTTAACTCACAATATTCGTGGCTAATATGGGCACCGTTTGTGACGCGGCAAACCATTAGCAGGCTTCCTTCACCAGTAGGACATTGAATGCAGTCATAACGTCCTAATTTGTTCCAGGGCCAAAATTATTCCCGTCGAGTAAGAGTCAGACTGTCACCATTCTAGTAAAATGCCTTCCCGGCAGATGCAATAAATGTGACAAGTTCCTTCTGTTTTTCTGATAACCTGTCATGGCCCACATACGGCCCAGTGTAAGTGAAGAGGTTCATGTTCATTTCAAATTTTCGGACGAAGTTTTTCCAATATTATTGTTTATTATAAAACTTTTTATACATTTTACTGTCATAACCGTAGGCGTTTTGGCACATTAAGGGCAGTGGTGGCGACAAATAAATTACCTTGCCCCCCCCCCCCCCCGCCCCCTCTCCCCACCCTATACTGACCACATCCTGCGTCCACGCCTGAGTGACAGTGGCAACTCTCTTGTAACACAGTAATCGAATTGCTGTGGGTCGTTTCCCGGACGGACGCCCAGTCCTCCAGTTGATTCGAACTACTTCATCATGCTGCGCACAGCAGGTGGAGAAAGAGGACCCTTTCGTAATCCTTTCAGCCGGCGATATTCTCGAAGTGCAGGTGCAGCTTTACTGTTGTTTTGATAATAGAGCTTCACCAATAATGCCCTGCTCCTATTTTCCAAGCTCATGATGACACGTCAGTAAGTGCACTGCGACTGGTCAGGTGTGTGAGACTGTGAACCACGATGACTGATCACGGCAGCTGGTGGCCATAGTTGGAGCTGGACGGTGGCGCTGTGACGCATGGAAATCAAGCACCCCATGCTCTGGGCATTAACACTACAAAGTTTGGTACTCGTACGGTAATTAGTTTGCGTGTTGTAACGTTTTAATAGCGAAAGTTTAATTATAACTACCCAGTATGTAGATTTAGATATAGATACCCTCGTATAGATAGACTCTCATGACAGCGATGGAGGCAGTTATCGAAAGCTTGAGACTTGACGTGGCAAGTTTGCCGGGAACTTTTCATTCAAGGACTCCACTGCAAAAGACTTCGTAGTGATTTAAAGACATATGTGGACGCGCAACCAATCGACAGACGTTACACGAGCGTGTGATCAATGGATGTGACGCAATCCGGCCACAGCCAGGTGCATTTGAAAGAGTGCGTGATTCACTGCGAAGAAAGGCTGAAGGATGGGTTAGGGTGCGTGGTAACCACATACAGCGCTGCCTATAGTATCTGCTTCCACGTACCAGACAGGTGGGAGAGAGAGGACAGATTGGTGGGAGTCAGAGGTCAGATTGGCTTATACGTCTATAGGTATTGGTTTTTATATATATCACGACATGAACTTTCCCTTTAACAGTGATCAGTACTAATTCTGGTAGGAATGTGTGACACGTAGAGTTGTAACACTACTGTAGGCTGCCGTAGACTACCATGAGTAAGCGTAGACTACGATAGCTTTCCTAGTAACTTTGGTCAGTTGAGGTCGTACCCACGTTACTTGGCATTGAGTGTGTTGCACACCTACCGGGGGTTCCCACATAACGATCGCTTTATCTACATATACGATCAGTGTCTATTAGATTCCCCCAAATGGAAGCCGTAAACCTTCTAGAAACTGAATGAGGATATATAAAGGGCCACATTAACCCACGGAACATTTTTGTTTTACATAGTTATCCTCCTGTCTGTTACTTAACGATAAAGAGTATTTATTGGAAAACTGAAATTATGAATGTTTAATTCAGGTTTTTTTTCGAAAATTTGTGATATGAAATGAGAAAAATAGCGATTTTGTAGTAAAAATAAAGAAAAGGTACGGATTTATCGAATAGCGCTAGAAAATGTGATTTCCTCAGCAGAAAGGTAAAATTAAAAAAGAAACGCAAAACAAAAACATATCAAATATGGCTTCAATAGTTCGCCGAACTTATCTGAAACATGATTCCATTATTCATAAACAACTCTTGCATTTGTCAATAATAACAAGAATCTCCTGCCTTTTTTCATGATGAAGAACGTTCTGTTGAGTACAAAATAACAACAATAATTATATATATTTCTTGTGCTTGGGCACGCAAGCTGTACTTGCATCAAAAGTAATAGCTTTGGTTACATACAAGCGCGTACGTTACAACTAATTTTTATTACTTAAAAAATGCAATTGATATTCTTTAAGGATATAAAATACCCAATGGACTGACACTAAATGATGTGCGGTTCTAATTCTGCGCAGAAGAAACAAACAACCAAACAAAAAAAAGAGAAGTCATCGGCTCCCATTTTCTCTCTTGCACATTCATTCATGTTTCTTTCCCTACCAGTTCTACCAACACAACCGGTAATCTACCATTTACGGCGCAGTTATGTACTTTACCAAACCTGCCGAAACGTATGTTTGGTACAGCACAACTCTAGTGACACATGTTTTTGAACATCCTGTATAAATACAACCTTTGAGAGGACTATGGGCAACTGCCAGCTATTCGTAAAGCCAAGCTTCCTGAATATCTACGATAGAAATTTGTCGTAAATAATAATAATAGAAAAATATCACCATCCGGGGTGAACATACGACCTCAGGATTAAACTTCGTTAGTATGTTGTCCTATTCTCATAATCGAAATCACGCCCTGATCTTGTACGTACTCGTACGTACTCGTTCCCTTCCTTTGCTTTTGTACAGTGTTCCATCACAATCGCCATTTTTGAGCTAAAATACCGAATTGCTCATCCTTCACAACAACGGTCCGTTGTAACACTAGAGCGCGCGAAAAACAATAGGTTATCCGCGTAAAGCGATCGACAAAAGACCATTTTACAAAATGATCGCCGGATGAAACAGAAGTGCGTGAAAAAATTACCACGAGAGAGAACAATAACAATACTGTATAGCGTGCAGTAGAGGCTCAATTTAATACCGCAAATTCAATCGTAACAGCGCATGCGACAGGCGAACACAAAAAACTCTCGTGTGTCCATCAGCGCCAGTGTTTCGATGGGTGCTTCATCGCATCTGCGAGGAGAATGCGCAGGCGCTGAGCAGCATGCATTATCAGCCGTGGCCGAGAGAACAATGTGAGGAACATACACTCAGTTTGTTCATCGTCACTAGACCGATCAAGGGAATCAGCACGAGCATTGTCTAGAATCAATATAGTTTTCACAACTTTAGGTTTGCAATTTTAACTTTTCAATTCGGAATTTTCGAACTTCACGGGCGAAATCGTTCTTGAGCCAGTCAAAGAATAACTGTGTTGTAACGCACACCTCTCGTTAGCTCTATAATGGTGCAAAAAATAACTACTCACATCATACCGCAGTGGTGTGTGGAAAGACAAACAATCTGATACATGACACTTGTGCGGAATTAGGTCGACAAATAACCTCAAATGGCCTTAAGAAGCCATCTCCGCTACATCCCAAACACTTCACTGCTGGACATATTGTGCCGAACAGGACTCTCAACTGCCATCTAATACTAGCCATGAAATCTGCAACTCTTCTCGCTGCAGCCTGCGGTTAGACACTCCTTACAAGAACTCGGAAAGAGCCTTGTTGGTCACTTCTGGGCCAGTTACCTATTTCGTTTTCCGGGTAGTTCCTCCTGTTTTAGCACACAGTCGGAAGTTTTATTGTGATTCTTCTTCATGTAAAAAGTCGACGTCGCAATTGCCAAATTCCGTCACACCCGTCTCTAGGCAGTACTACAGCTGGCTGCTGGCCGGCTGGCGCTAGTGTTCGCTGGATGACCACCACTCCAGAGCGGCGTGCAGCCCAGTCAACATCATCATCATCATCATCTTGAACAGCTTCCTACCCCAGGCTGGGTCTGTTTGGAAAGTACAACTTGCCATCTTGTACTGTTTCTCACCATATTTCCGTGTTCACTATGGTCCAGTCCTCGCCTCTTTCTTCAACACACTCTTCCACACCTTTCAGCCATCTATCACCTTGTCTTGTTCTTGGTCGTTTCCATCGCATCTCCATTTCGGTATATCTTCTTGGGACTCCTCGTGTTCCATTCTCTTTAAGTGCCCATAGCACCTTAGCTACGACGTTTCTTTCCTCCTCTTTCACTATTTCCTTTACCCTCTCATTCCTCATCCTATCTCTTGTTGCTACTCCTATCCTACTTGCGAGGAACTTCATTTCACAAGCCTGTAATCTGCTTACGTCTCTTTTCTTCATTAGCCATGTTTCACATGCACAGGACAATACTGAGACGTAGTAACTTCTATATATTACTTCTTTCCTTTCTGTGGGACGCATTTGTTCCAAACCAGGCTCGTTACACTTCGCAGGAATGCTTTTGCCTGTTTGCCACGTTCGCTGATCTCTTTCTCATTTCTTCCATTTTCCTCTAACATACTTCCCAAGTACTTGACATTTTCCGTCTTCTTCAATTATTCACCTTCAGTCGTTATTACCGTAGTTGGTCTATCTTTCTTTCCAAGTTGTAAGTAGGAGTTCGTATTTGTTTGCGTTGAATTTCATCCTATACTGCCTCACATTCCTTCCCAAGCATCCAGATGTTCATGAATTTTCTCCTCCCTGTTTCGCTAGATCATCAAGTCACACGCAAAAACCATTGCTTTTATCTTGTCTTCTCCAATGTTTTCTGCCACCTAAGTCACTATCTCATCCAAGACCACATTGAAGAGGAGAGGTGACAATGCATTGCCCTGTTTCACACTACTTGTTTGCTGAAACTAATTGGTCCATTCACTCCCTACTTTCACGCAATTCAGACTTCCACACTGCATCTCCACTCCTCTGCTTTTTGTCTCTTTTTCCACTGCCTCGTCCAGGCAACGAAGACCAAGAAACATCGAAGACGCGAAAAATCGTGTAGCCGCATGTTTTTGTGCAGTGGTAGGAAGAAGTGAACCCAGCACTTGTCCTGACTGTCAGACTATGGCACCCACAAGGCGGCCTCGACCAGGCGGCTGCCACTCGAAACCCAGAGCAACCAGGCCCGGCGGCGGCTCGTAGACCACAGGCTTCGCGTATTCGACGACACTGCTCTATGAGGCTGTAGCAGCTCGCTCGCACATTCGACCGATGAACGTCGTGGAGAGTGCGCCGGTCGAGCGCACAGCGCGAATGGAATGAAGCAAATGGCTGAGCTGGGAGCATCCATAGTCGCTCTGGTCGGGGGTGTTCGCACAGTACTGCGTCAATTTAATCCTGCGTCCAGTTGCAGAATTACAGAGGTACGACCAAAATACGAAAAAACAAAAAGCACTACACATTATCTTCCCTAATACGGTGTAGGAAAACCATTGCCATTCAAAATTGCTTCCAGTCGTCCCAGAATGAATAAACACAGGTCCAGTATGGTTTTCATGGGAATCTTGTGTCATCCTTCCTGCAAAAGTTCAGGTAACGAAGATGGAGGTAAAAAAATGTTCAAATGTGTGTGAAATCTTATGGGACTTAATTGCTAAGGTCATCAGTCCCTAAGCTTACACACTCCTAAGGACAAACACACACACCCGTGCCTGAGGGAGGACTCGAACCTCCGCCGGGACCAGCCGCACAGTCCACGATTGTAGCGCCTTAGACCGTGATGGAGGTAGATAGCGATCACGCACCGTTCTGTCCAAAGTAGAACATAAAGGCTCAGTAACACTGACATCTGGCGACTGTGGTGGACAAAACGAGATGCGACAGTTTATCCTCGTGCTCACAAAACCAATCCTGGACGATGCACGCTGTGTGAACACCGGCCCAATCGACTGGTAAGACAGCATCACCACGCTGTACTATGGAACGGACTGTATCAGCTAAAATGGTCGCAGTAGCGCGACCGTGCAGAGTAGGCATACAATATATCGATACCTCTGCTCCAAATCAACTCCGAATCCCCACCAGAAGTTGGAAACAGTGTCAAAAAAAAAAAAAAGACTCGTCCGAACAAATGATTTTCTTCCACTGCTCCATAGTCCAGATGTTATGCCTTCGGTACTGCGTATTCCTGCTATGGGCACCTGCATCACTGATGAGTTCGCTGCTTCCCTGCTTCGTGTTGTTTTGGTGCTGTCAGGCTTCACGACATTCAGTCCTTCAGTCAGTTTTCCAAATGTCGTCCTACCATTTTTCGTCACAATCTATAACGGTACTTTGCGGGCAGGCGTGTCAATTACCATCATATTAATTAAAATCGGGGAAGAATTAAAAAGGGGAAAGTAATACGAAACTTTAATAACTGCACAATATTACTAAGAAAAAAAGTAATAAAAAAGCAAAATAGCAAAGACCAAGTGGGACAGAAAGATATAGGGGCGCTTTTGTTTTTTAATACATATAAAAGAACATGTAACACATTACTGAGCTCTCTACCTTCAGTTGCCCGCATCTCGTGGTCGTGCGGTAGCGTTCTCGCTTCCCACGCCCGGGTTCCCGGGTTCGATTCCCGGCGGGGTCAGGGATTTTCTCTGCCTCGTGATGGCTGGGTGTTGTGTGCTGTCCATAGGTTAGTTACGTTCAAGTAGTTCTAAGTTCTAGGGGACTGATGACCATAGATGTTAAGTCCCATAGTGCTCAGAGCCATTTGAACCATTTCTACCTTCAGTTATCGCGATCGGGCTAGTCGATGAAAAAGTGGTACGCGACTGCAAAATTCGTTAAGGAGATTATTTAAAGACTCTTCAAGCACGTTTAAAATACATTACGTGTGACGAAGTGATCATAGACGTTTATTGTCGGGTGGAGTGAAAGTGAATCCGACAACATAATTCGAACTTCGTGTTAGCTGGGAAAAATACTCTTGGGAAACTATTATGGTTGTGGAACCCACGAAAGTTGTGCGCAACGGAAAGCTATAGTTTACGTAATTCTGCATTTTATAAAATGGTGAGACGCGTGTGCGCGGAACATTAATAGAATCTTATCCTTGGACGGTTGCGGGGATAACTGATACAAACATCGCGCCAGCATAAAAAATAGTTCGCTAATTAACTACCAGATATTAATTAAGGGGTATCTAAAATACTAAAAAAGAAGGATAGGATCATCACCTCCAATCCCGATTCATATTTCATATTTAATTAGTGAAAAGAGAAGTGTTAATAAACAAACTACATTTCAATTTTACCCACGATTTTGGCTTCATTACGTAGTCTTGACTACATGATAAACAATATCTGTGGAAGTTGTATGCAACGTATCGTCATAATATTTAGCCAACCAATATTGTGGGACACCAAAAATGTAAAATACATGAAATTGTTCTTACAGCGGATGTATAGGTAATGTGTGAGTGCAACGAACTATATTGAGAAACTAAACGTCCATTACGTACTTGCATGTTTATATGCGAAAATGGTCCTTGTCGGTACATCACCGTAGAGTTCGAATAGAATCGCTGGAACATTGCAAACCATTCAGATTAATCGAACATCTAAATACGCATAATGCTGGTACCACCAGGATGTGTTCTTTCTCCTCACCCCCGTGGCAGTAATTGAACTAAGAGTCAGCCGGGAAATACATTTAAATCAATTGACGACCACTGAGCTAGCGTCACGAATTTTCAAACGTCCACTGCCATGTATGAAGGCGAGTGACACCACGAGTGCTAACGTCGATCGAGGGGTGTCGTCGTGATCGTATTGAATGTCACTGAGCGGTTACAAATCCTCTCTAGTAACCATCACGATCGTTCGACACACTCTTCGTCAGCATTGTGACTCAGCGGAAATGTCTTTCCGCTTTCCCTGCATGTGCAATAGGTCTTCGATACCGTGCCTCATGTAACACCAAACCCTTCGGCTCCATTGGTTACGGAAGCGTCCACTATATGAGCATGAACGACTTGCCCACGTTCGAAGTCACCAACCGCCGACATAATGCACTCGCAATTACGCAGAACGCTGTTTTGATCGCGTCTGAAATTTGCAACGTACTGAGGACATTGCACAAGAGTTGTTCACGGTGAAATACAACAGTACAACCTGCAACCTGGGCTAGCATCTTCATTTACAGGGTGTTTCAAAAATGACCGGTATATTTGAAACGGCAATAAAAACTAAACGAGCAGCGATAGAAATACACCGTTTGTTGCAATATGCTTGGGACAACAGTACATTTTCAGGCAGACAAACTTTCAAAATTACAGTAGTTACAATTTTCAACAACAGATGGCACTGCGGTCTGGGAAACTCTACAGTACGATATTTTCCACATATCCACCATACGTAGCAATAATATGGCGTAGTCTCTGAATGAAATTACCCGAAACCTTTGACAACGTGTCTGGCGGAATGGCTTCACATGCAGATGAGATGTACTGCTTCAGCTGTTCAATTGTTTCTGGATTCTGGCGGTACACCTGGTCTTTCAAGTGTCCCCACAGAAAGAAGTCACAGGGGTTCATGTCTGGCGAATAGGGAGACCAATCCACGCCGCCTCCTGTATGTTTCGGATAGCCCAAAGCAATCACACGATCATCGAAATATTCATTCAGGAAATTAAAGACGTCGGCCGTGCGATGTGGCCGGGCACCATCTTGCATAAACCACGAGGTGTTCGCAGTGTCGTCTAAGGCAGTTTGTACCGCCACAAATTCACGAAGAATGTCCAGATAGCGTGATGCAGTAATCGTTTCGGATCTGAAAAATGGGCCAATGATTCCTTTGGAAGACATGGCGGCCCAGACCAGTACTTTTTGAGGATGCAGGGACGATGGGACTGCAACATGGGGCTTTTCGGTTCCCCATATGCGCCAGTTCTGTTTATTGACGAAGCCGTCCAGGTAAAAATAAGCTTCGTCAGTAAACCAAATGCTGCCCACATGCATATCGCCGTCATCAATCCTGTGCACTATATCGTTAGCGAATGTCTCTCGTGCAGCAATGGTAGCGGCGCTAAGGGGTTGCCGCGTTTGAATTTTGTATGGATAGAGGTGTAAACTCTGGCGCATGAGACGATACGTGGACGTTGGCGTCATTTGGACCGCAGCTGCAACACGGCGAACGGAAACCCGAGGCCGCTGTTGGATCACCTGCTGCACTAGCTGCGCGTTGCCCTCTGTGGTTGCCGTACGCGGTCGCCCTACCTTTACAGCACGTTCATCCGTCACGTTCCCAGTCCGTTGGAATTTTTCAAACAGATCCTTTATTGTATCGCTTTTCGGTCCTTTGGTTACATTAAACCTCCGTTGAAAACTTCGTCTTGTTGCAACAACACTGTGTTCTAGGCGGTGGAATTCCAACAACAGAAAAATCCTCTGTTCTAAGGAATAAACCATGTTGTCTACAGCACACTTGCACGTTGTGAACAGCACACGCTTACAGCAGAAAGACGACGTACAGAATGGCGCACCCACAGACTGCGTTGTCTTCTATATCTTTCACATTACTTGCAGCGCCATCTGTTGTTGAAAATTGTAACTACTGTAATTTCGAAAGTTTGTCCGCCTGAAAATGTACTGTTGTCCCAAGCATATTGCAACAAACGGTGTATTTCTATCGCTGCTCGTTTAGTTTTTATTGCCGTTTCAAATATACCGGTCATTTTTGAAACACCCTTTATGTTCAAGTATGCATTTCTTGGGAGGTTTCTATATTTTTGTCCAAGCGCTGTATACACAGTATGATTCAGCTGTCCCTACTTTTAAGTTTCATGCAACCTGCAACACATTCAAAAACCATCGCTCGCTATGTGCAAACTATTAGTCCTATAGTAAAAACGAACATGACCTTTTTGTAGGAAATTCAATGTAGTTAAATTTTGCATAGGGATACGTCTTCGCTGGAGCCCACTGTTCTCGACTTATTCACGAAAAATTCGTTTGAAGGTAACTTTTGTACGTTTTTCTTGTGTAATTCGTAAACTATGGCCACTAGTGAAAACGTATCCCAGTATAACATTGAAGTAGAGGAAATTTCCTACAGAAAGGTCTACA